>NC_047503.1:49609681-49632181 GCF_902827115.2 Pseudochaenichthys georgianus
TATGGGGGTATGCACCTCCTCTAGGGGGGTCCTCACCTCCTCTAGGGGGGTCCTCACCTCCTCTAGGGGGGACATCACACCTCTAGAGGGGGACCTCACCTCCTCTATGGGGGTCCTCACCTCCTCTAGGGGGGTCCTCACCTCCTCTAGGGGGGTCCTCGCCTCCTCTAGGCGGGTCCTCGCCTCCTCTATGGGGGTCCCTCACCTCCTCTATGGGGACCCCACCTCCTCTAGGGGGTCCTCACCTCCTCTAGGGGGGACATCACATCCTCTAGGGGGGACCTCACCTCCTCTGGGGGGGTCCTCACCTCCTCTATGGGGGTATGCACCTCCTCTATGGGGGTATGCACCTCCTCTATGGGGGGTCCTCACACTCCTCTATGGGGTTGCACCTCCTCTATGGGGGTCCTCACCTCCTCTAGGGGGGACATCACCTCCTCTAGGGGGTCCTCACCTCCTCTAGGGGGGACCTCACCTCCTCTAGGGGGTCCTCACCTCCTCTATGGGGGTATGCACCTCCTCTATGGGGGTATGCACCTCCTCTAGGGGGGTCCTCACCTCCTCTATGGGGGTATGCACCTCCTCTAGGGGGGTCCTCACCTCCTCTATGGGGGTCCTCACCTCCTCTAGGGGGGTCCTCACCTCCTCTAGGGGGACATCACCTCCTCTATGGGGGTCCTCGCCTCCTCTATGGGGGTCCTCACCTCCTCTATGGGGGTCCTCACCTCCTCTATGGGGGTATGCACCCACGGAAGATTGTTTTTTTAAATGTTGAAGTTAAAAGCATCAATCGGGTGCACTTTGAGCACAACATGAATTGATGGAAACAGCTCTCAACACTCAGATGAAGGGAGCTGTATACTTTTCAATATCCAAACATCTTTAAAATATGACCCGCCCCCTACTTCAGCAGGGGGCGGGTCTCAGACTCTGGGACCTTCAGCGTCAGATCATGATCAAACAGCTCTTATCTGACCCATTATCCATTAGAGCTGCTGGATAAGATGACTCAGCAAAGGAGTGTCCTCTACTTTAAAGAGTCCTCTCCTGCTGATGTTCAGGTGTATATCAGTATGTAGTGTCTCTACTTTAAAGAGTCCTCTCCTGCTGATGTTCAGGTGTATATCAGTATGTAGTGTCTCTACTTTAAAGAGTCCTCTCCCGCTGATGTCCAGGTGATTATCATTACGTAGTGTCTCTACTTTAAAGAGTCTTCTCCTGCTGATGTGCAGGTGTATATCAGTACGTAGTGTCTCTACTTTAAAGAGTCCTCTCCTGATGATGTTCAGGTGTATATCAGTACGTAGTGTCTCTACTTTAAAGAGTCCTCTCCTGCTGATGTTCAGGTGTATATCAGTATGTAGTGTCTCTACTTTAAAGAGTCCTCTCCTGCTGATGTTCAGGTGTATATCAGTATGTAGTGTCTCTACTTTAAAGAGTCCTCTCCCGCTGATGTTCAGGTGTATATCAGTATGTAGTGTCTCTACTTTAAAGAGTCCTCTCCCGCTGATGTTCAGGTGTATATCAGTATGTAGTGTCTCTACTTTAAAGAGTCCTCTCCCGCTGATGTTCAGGTGTATATCAGTATGTAGTGTCTCTACTTTAAAGAGTCCTCTCCCGCTGATGTTCAGGTGTATATCAGTATGTAGTGTCTCTAATTTAAAGAGTCCTCTCCCGCTGATGTTCAGGTGTATATCAGTATGTAGTGTCTCTACTTTAAAGAGTCCTCTCCCGCTGATGTTCAGGTGTATATCAGTATGTAGTGGCTCTACTTTAAAGAGTCCTCTCCCGCTGATGTTCAGGTGTATATCAGTATGTAGTGTCTCTACTTTAAAGAGTCCTCTCCTGCTGATGTTCAGGTGTATATCAGTATGTAGTGTCTCTACTTTAAAGAGTCCTCTCCCGCTGATGTTAAGGTGTATATCAGTATGTAGTGTCTCTACTTTAAAGAGTCCTCTCCCGCTGATGTTCAGGTGTATATCAGTATGTAGTGTCTCTACTTTAAAGAGTCCTCTCCCGCTGATGTTCAGGTGTATATCAGTATGTAGTGTCTCTACTTTAAAGAGTCCTCTCCCGCTGATGTTCAGGTGTATATCAGTATGTAGTGTCTCTACTTTAAAGAGTCCTCTCCCGCTGATGTCCAGGTGTATATCAGTATGTAGTGGCTCTACTTTAAAGAGTCCTCTCCTGATGATGTTCAGGTGTATATCAGTATGTAGTGTCTCTACTTTAAAGAGTCCTCTCCTGCTGATGTTCAGGTGTATATCAGTATGTAGTGTCTCTACTTTAAAGAGTCCTCTCCTGCTGATGTTCAGGTGTATATCAGTATGTAGTCTCTCTACTTTAAAGAGTCCTCTCCCGCTGATGTTCAGGTGTATATCAGTATGTAGTGTCTCTACTTTAAAGAGTCCTCTCCCGCTGATGTTCAGGTGTATATCAGTATGTAGTGTCTCTACTTTAAAGAGTCCTCTCCCGCTGATGTTCAGGTGTATATCAGTATGTAGTGTCTCTACTTTAAAGAGTCCTCTCCCGCTGATGTCCAGGTGTATATCAGTATGTAGTGGCTCTACTTTAAAGAGTCCTCTCCTGATGATGTTCAGGTGTATATCAGTATGTAGTGTCTCTACTTTACGGAGTCCTCTCCTGCTGATGTTCAGGTGTATATCAGTATGTAGTGTCTCTACTTTAAAGAGTCCTCTCCTGCTGATGTTCAGGTGTATATCAGTATGTAGTGTCTCTACTTTAAAGAGTCCTCTCCTGCTGATGTTCAGGTGTATATCAGTATGTAGTGGCTCTACTTTAAAGAGTCCTCTCCTGCTGATGTTCAGGTGTATATCAGTATGTAGTGGCTCTACTTTAAAGAGTCCTCTCCTGCTGATGTTCAGGTGTATATCAGTATGTAGTGTCTCTACTTTAAAGAGTCCTCTCCTGCTGATGTTCAGGTGTATATCAGTATGTAGTGTCTCTACTTTAAAGAGTACTCTCCTGCCGATGTTCAGGTGTATATCAGTATGTAGTGTCTCTACTTTAAAGAGTCCTCTCCTGCTGATGTTCAGGTGTATATCAGTATGTAGCGTCTCTACTTTAAAGAGTCCTCTCCTGCTGATGTTCAGGTGTATATCAGTATGTAGTGTCTCTACTTTAAAGAGTCCTCTCCCGCTGATGTTCAGCTGTATATCAGTATGTAGTGTCTCTACTTTAAAGAGTCCTCTCCTGCTGATGTTCAGGTGTATATCAGTATGTAGCATCTCTACTTTAAAGAGTCCTCTCCCGCTGATGTTCAGGTGTATATCAGTATGTAGTGGCTCTAATTTAAAGAGTCCTCTCCCGCTGATGTTCAAGTGTATATCAGTATGTAGTGGCTCTACTTTAAAGAGTCCTCTCCTGATGATGTTCAGGTGTATATCAGTATGTAGTGTCTCTACTTTAAAGAGTCCTCTCCTGCTGATGTTCAGGTGTATATCAGTATGTAGTCTCTCTACTTTAAAGAGTCCTCTCCTGCTGATGTTCAGGTGTATATCAGTATGTAGTGTCTCTACTTTAAAGAGTCCTCTCCTGCTTATGTTCAGGTGTATATCAGTATGTAGTGGCTCTACTTTAAAGAGTCCTCTCCTGCTGATGTTCAGGTGTATATCAGTATGTAGTGGCTCTACTTTAAACAGTCCTCTCCTGCTGATGTTCAGGTGTATATCAGTATGTAGTGTCTCTACTTTAAAGAGTCCTCTCCTGCTGATGTTCAGGTGTATATCAGTATGTAGTGTCTCTACTTTAAAGAGTACTCTCCTGCCGATGTTCAGGTGTATATCAGTATGTAGTGTCTCTACTTTAAAGAGTCCTCTCCCGCCGATGTTCAGGTGTATATCAGTATGTAGCGTCTCTACTTTAAAGAGTCCTCTCCTGCTGATGTTCAGGTGTATATCAGTATGTAGCGTCTCTACTTTAAAGAGTCCTCTCCCGCCGATGTTCAGGTGTATATCAGTATGTAGTGTCTCTACTTTAAAGAGTCCTCTCCTGCTGATGTCCAGGTGTATATCAGTATGTAGGGTCTCTACTTTAAAGAGTCCTCTCCTGCTGATGTTCAGGTGTATATCAGTATGTAGTGTCTCTACTTTAAAGAGTACTCTCCTGCCGATGTTCAGGTGTATATCAGTATGTAGTGTCTCTACTTTAAAGAGTCCTCTCCCGCCGATGTTCAGGTGTATATCAGTATGTAGCGTCTCTACTTTAAAGAGTCCTCTCCTGCTGATGTTCAGGTGTATATCAGTATGTAGCGTCTCTACTTTAAAGAGTCCTCTCCCGCCGATGTTCAGGTGTATATCAGTATGTAGTGTCTCTACTTTAAAGAGTCCTCTCCCGCTGATGTTCAGGTGTATATCAGTATGTAGTGTCTCTACTTTAAAGAGTCCTCTCCCGCTGATGTTCAGGTGTATATCAGTATGTAGTGTCTCTACTTTAAAGAGTCCTCTCCCGCTGATGTTCAGGTGTATATCAGTATGTAGTGTCTCTACTTTAAAGAGTCCTCTCCCGCTGATGTTCAGGTGTATATCAGTATGTAGTGGTTCTACTTTAAAGAGTCCTCTCCCGCTGATGTTCAGGTGTATATCAGTATGTAGTGTCTCTACTTTAAAGAGTTCTCTCCTGCTGATGTTCAGGTGTATATCAGTATGTAGAGTCTCTACTTTAAAGAGTCCTCTCCTGCTGATGTCCAGGTGTATATCAGTATGTAGGGTCTCTACTTTAAAGAGTCCTCTCCTGCTGATGTTCAGGTGTATATCAGTATGTAGCGTCTCTACTTTAAAGAGTCCTCTCCTGCTGATGTTCAGGTGTATATCAGTATGTAGAGTCTCTACTTTAAAGAGTCCTCTCCTGCTGATAGTGATGGCTGTTCATTAGTTTGTTCCTACAGTGATACAACAGATATGTTTAAAGGTCACATGACCTCTCTTTTTGGTAACTTCCTGTTTATAAATCTCACTTCCTGCCCCCCCCCCCCCCCCCTCACAGACATGTACTCTCTCATTTCAATATATTGAACATTATCTCCTGCAAAGGTGCTGCTAATTATGAAAATGGTGCTAAATTGTAAAAGTTAAAGTTAAAAAAACACACACACACACACACAACCGGAAATGACGAAATTCACTAGCGGAAAACCGGAAGTCAGTGTGAATCTTCGGTTTTTAGAATAAAAAGGATTTAAATGAAATACAGTGCATTTAATTCAAACTACGCCATATCAACATTGATTTGAATTTCTAACAATCCATCCTGACATCCCTTAAGGTATATAAATAATACTGACATCAGTGAGTTCTTCGTCTGAACACTGCACGGTACATAACTCCTAAAAAGTAGAAAATACAAACAATACATATTCATCATAAATATGAAGTTTTTCATTTGTGCATAACTCCTAGCGTAAACCTTTAAAGTCACTTCTATGCCATAGCAGCAGTTAGGTTGCTATGGAAACATCTAACTCCCTCCGTTCACATCATAAATCATCTTCTTACTGGATCTGGCGTAAAGGCCCTTGTTCTTTTACAAAGTATAGGAAGGATTAAACTATCTGAAAATATTACTCTTTATTTAAAAAATCCTCTTCAGCTTTTTGCATACACCCCTTTTTCAACTCATGTGTAGCGCCGTTCCATCGGTCTGTCTTTATCTAACTGCCGTCTTTTACTGCGTCTCTGGGGTCATGTAGGAAGCGCTGCTGGTTCTAGCAGACAGTTCTCCCATCCACATCTCGGTGTTACAGAGGACAGGGGACAGAGGACAGGGGACAGAGGACAGAGGACAGAGGACAGAGGACAGAGGACAGAGGATAATCATTCAGAACCTGCTGGTATCTGAATCTTACTACCTGGCATGTGTTACAAACAAAATAAAACATCTTCATGCTGAACTAAAGAACATATTTAATAGCTCGGAAATGTCTGATCTGCGTTATTCCTAAATAAAATCCTTGTAATCTTTCTCAAATCTAAATATAACAATGAACTATTCCTGTTTGTGGTAAAGACACACACTAACGTTATGTAATACAATTTCATTATGGATGTAAAACAACTAAAGTCCTGATGCTGCCAGAGTGAAGCTGTAAGGTACGTGACTCTCTGCAGAAGCCCATCGACTCACCTGCAGGACGGCTTGCACCGGTCCATCATCACATCACGTGTCCACCGGTCCATCATCACATCACGTGTCCACCGGTCCATCATCACATCACGTGTCCACCGGTCCATCATCACATCACGTGTCCACCGCTCCATCATCACATCACGTGTCCACCGGTCCATCATCACATCACGTGTCCACCGGTCTCTCATCACATCACGTGTCCACCGGTCCATCATCACATCACGTGTCCACCGGTCCATCATCACATCACGTGTCCACCGGTCCATCATCACATCACGTGTCCACCGGTCCATCATCACATCACGTGTCCACCGGTCCATCATCACATCACGTGTCCACCGGTCCATCATCACATCACGTGTCCACCGGTCTCTCATCACATCACGTGTCCACCGGTCCATCATCACATCACGTGTCCACCGGTCCATCATCACATCACGTGTCCACCGGTCTCTCATCACATCACGTGTCCACCGGTCCATCATCACATCACGTGTCCACCGGTCCATCTTCACATCACGTGTCCACCGGTCCATCATCACATCACGTGTCCACCGGTCCATCATCACATCACGTGTCCACCGGTCTCTCATCACATCACGTGTCCACCGGTCCATCATCACATCACGTGTCCACCGGTCTATCATCACATCACGTGTCCACCGGTCTATCATCACGTCACGTGTCCACCGGTCCATCATCACATCACGTGTCCACCGGTCTATCATCACATCACGTGTCCACCGGTCTATCATCAAATCACGTGTCCACCGGTCTATCATCATGTCACGTGTCCACCGGTCTATCATCATGTCACGTGTCCACCGGTCTATCATCATGTCACGTGTCCACCGGTCTATCATCATGTCACGTGTCCACCAGTCTATCATCAAATCACGTGTCCACCGGTCTATCATCATGTCACGTGTCCACCGGTCTATCATCATGTCACGTGTCCACCAGTCTATCATCACATCACGGGTCCACCGATCCATCATCACATCACGTGTCCACCGGTCCATCATCACATCACGTGTCCACCGGTCTCTCATCACATCACGTGTCCACCGGTCTCTCATCACATCACGTGTCCACCGGTCTCTCATCACATCACGTGTCCACCGGTCTCTCATCACATCACGTGTCCACCGGTCTCTCATCACATCACGTGTCCACCGGTCTCTCATCACATCACGTGTCCACCGGTCTCTCATCACATCACGGGTCCACCGGTCTATCATCACATCACGTGTCCACCGGTCTCTCATCTCATCACGTGTCCACCGGTCTCTCATCACATCACGGGTCCACCGGTCTCTCATCACATCACGTGTCCACCGGTCTCTCATCACATCACGTGTCCACCGGTCCATCATCACATCACGTGTCCACCGGTCTCTCATCACATCACGTGTCCACCGGTCCATCATCACATCACGTGTCCACCGGTCTTTCATCACATCACGTGTCCACCGGTCTATCATCACATCACGTGTCCACCGGTCTATCATCACATCACGTGTCCACCGGTCTATCATCACATCACGTGTCCACCGGTCTATCATCACATCACGTGTCCACCGGTCCATCATCACATCACGTGTCCACCGGTCTCTCATCACATGTCACATGTCCACCGGTCGATCATCACATCACGTGTCCACCGGTCTCTCATCACATATCACATGTCCACCAGTCTCTCATCACATGACGTGTCCACCGGTCTCTCATCACATGTCACATGTCCACCAGTCTATCATCACATCACGTGTCCACCGGTCTCTCATCACATCACGTGTCCACCGGTCGATCATCACATCACGTGTCCACCGGTCTATCATCACATCACGTGTCCACCGGTCTCTCATCACATCACGTGTCCACCGGTCCATCATCACATCACGGGTCCACCGGTCGATCATCACATCACGTGTCCACCGGTCTCTCATCACATCACGTGTCCACCGGTCTCTCATCACATCACGTGTCCACCGGTCTATCATCACATCACGTGTCCACCGGTCTATCATCACATCACGTGTCCACCGGTCTCTCATCACATCACGTGTCCACCGGTCTCTCATCACATCATGTGTCCACCGGTCTCTCATCACATCACGTGTCCACCGGTCTCTCATCATATCACGTGTCCACCGGTCCATCATCACGTCACGTGTCCACCGGTCTATCATCACATCACGTGTCCACCGGTCTCTCATCACATCACGTGTCCACCGGTCGATCATCACATCACGTGTCCACCGGTCTATCATCCCATCACGTGTCCACCGGTCTCTCATCACATCACGTGTCCACCGGTCCATCATCACATCACGTGTCCACCGGTCTATCATCACATCACGTGTCCACCGGTCTATCATCACATCACGTGTCCACCGGTCTCTCATCACATCACGTGTCCACCGGTCTCTCATCACATCACGTGTCTACCGGTCCATCATCACATCACGTGTCCACCGGTCTCTCATCACATCACGTGTCCATCGGTCTCTCATCTCATCACGTGTCCACCGGTCTATCATCTCATCACGTGTCCACCGGTCTCTCATCACATCACGTGTCCACCGGTCCATCATCACATCACGTGTCCACCGGTCCATCATCACATCACGTGTCCACCGGTCTATCATCACATCACGTGTCCACCGGTCCATCATCACATCACGTGTCCACCGGTCTATCATCACATCACGTGTCCACCGGTCCATCATCACATCACGTGTCCACCGGTCCATCATCACATCACGTGTCCACCGGTCCATCATCACATCACGTGTCCACCGGTCTCTCATCGAGCTGAAGAATGAATACAGAATTCCAACTGTCATCAAATGTCTTTCTATCATGAATTTAAATTGAATAATGACCTAAACAATAAAGTCTATGGCTTTTACTTCTATTCTTTATCAGGCTAGTTACAAGATGTTGTCTAAATTAAATTCTGTCTCGTTTCATTACTTTGTTTTATCTTAACTGTAATATGTTCTTTCTACATTTCAAACCTCAGTTACTCTAACGTCTGTTGAACTATTACAAAATGGTTTCATCATCACAGGTCAACTTCTTCTTCGGTATTCCATTCTGGACTTCCATCTCAGCAGCCCCTTGGCTTCTGATGCTGATTCTGCACCTGCTTCTGTGCGACCTGCTGTAACTCAATCAGCACTAGAGACATGTCAACATCCATCAAACCGTATCTCATCCCCAGACATGAGCAGGTTCGTTCTAAAACTATCATTCAATGCTCAGCTTGAACATCTGGGTTGGGGCGGAAGCTTTCTTTCAATCCCTAAAAGAAAAATGTAAGTTGTGAATTTTAGAGCCATGTTGACATTATACATTATACACCCCCCCCCCCCCTCTTTACACATGAACTCATGTGTAACACAATCCTGTAATGGGGGGGGGGAACAGACGGGACATAGCGAATATTATTTACAATTTTACATCCATTATTATCATTTCCACAGTAAACAATTCAGTGGAAAGAAGTGTTCCTCTCCGTCTTCCTTTCTCACCTCCTTTAGCTTAGGAACCACTGGACCTCCCTCACCGAAAGGAGAGGAGAAAGTGCTGCCCCACAATGCATTGCAGCCGCAGCATTTGCCGTCACTCAACAGTCGGCCGTTCACGGAAACTACCGATTATGACGGAGAAATGATATCATGAAAGTTACGGTGCTTATTAAGCATTTTAAAACGTATGTGGTAAGTTACAAAGTGCTTTGTTCTGAACGTTCATCAGTATTATAATAAAGAGAGAAATATGAACGTTAGTTTTTACTGAAATGATCAAATAAAGTCAACATTTCAGTCTTCACTGAGCTGTGTGGGGTTTGTTCAACTTCTAAAAGATGTTTGAATGGTGATATACACAGTGATAGATGTTAAGGACTAACGTTCATAATAAATACATCTGTATTGATTTAAGATCTTTAGTTCATCAATCATACGTATTGGGATCATTTGTGTTAACGTGGACCGGAGGGAGAGGGAGACGAGCATAAGTTTCACTTTCCTTTTTATTTCCGTTCCAGCTTTGGTCCTGAAGAACATGTTTCTCTGTTGTCCACGTTCATAAAGCAAAGCAGCAGCATCAGAGCACGGTGCAGAGTCTCCAGATGAGTCCCTCGTTCTTATTAAACATCCATGTTGTAGTCCGCTGTATAGAAAACTGTGGTTTCCATGGTTTCCCCACAGCAGCAGACGCACATTCAGGACGTCCGCTGGCGCATCAGAAACACGTGGGATAGTGAAAGTGCAGTCGCTTCTCTAAAGTACCGCAGTCTCTTCTCCTAAGTCCTTTTGAATTCTCATATCCACTATCCCTTAACCCCGTGACCTTTCACTCAGAGGTCAAGGAATAGGAGATAGGGTTAGAACTTAGGAGCTGATCTTTGGACTATTCGACTGCAGTCATTGACAGTGCTTTTGTCAGTCAGGGTCAAAGGTCTTTTGGCCATGTCGTGCTCTGCAGAGTCTTTTCAGAGGAACCCTCTATCTACAAAAACATGTCACATGCGGAGCGCCGTTCCTTATTCTTTCACGATTTCAACTATGATTTTCAAGATGGCTCTAACTTTTCAGTGGGACTTCTGCCTCCCACCTTTCCTGAGACTTGGTACAGAACTCACTTCCTTAGAGCACGACTACTACTGCAATTCATTTACACCTAATCAGTATTAAATGTCTGATAGATCTATTTCAGAAACGTGTGTACATAACTATTATCTTGAGCTATGTATTTCACATTATACTCATTTATCTTCGATTCTGGTCCACCTGAAGAACAATGTTAAACTCTGTAGCAGCAGTGTTGGGCAAGTTACTTCCAAATGTAATATATTACTTATTACTCTCTTTTGAAAGTAATAAGTTACGTTACAACATTACTGTCTCTGAAATGTAATGAGTTACTACTTTAGTTACTTTTGAGTTACTTTCACCAAAATAACCGCAAAAGAATAGCTAGGTATTTTAAATGCTAAAATGTAGTTTAGTGCAGCTCATTAGACATCCAGTGAAGGGCGGTGTGGTTTAGCATAACATAACAATTAACTACCTCTACTTCTCCTTCTCCTTCTTCTACTTCTTCTACTTCTAATTCAATGTACCTTCCCGCAAAATATTGGACAAAAGAAAGTCGGCTAGTAGTGTCAACTAAATCCATAGTATTAGAACAAAAGTGATTTAAACGAGGTAAATTACGAATGTAAGTTCTCAATCGCCACGTGTGGGATTGAATATTAAATTAGTTTAGATGTATTGTCCCCAGGGGGAAGTTCATGTTCACAGCTCTGTGAAAACAAGATGAAATCAACAACAACAACAACAACAACAACAATAACAACAACCAGACAGACCACTATAGCGCCACACATGATGGTTACTTGCTATTATTTAGGGCTGCCTGTAGGGATCAGGTGTTTGCCAAAGCGAGCCCTTTCACTAGAATATTAATATGTTGTGTATTATATCAACCGTATCGGTACAATGAGCGACATCTAGTGGCGGACTGTGGAACATTGATCTGATCTTTCTCATGGCAGTTAGACTCTAGAGACAAACCAGGGGACTTCATGTTTAATCTGTGTCTGTCCATTTGGTGTGGTGTTTGGTTTATATATTAATCACTTTCTTATGAAAGGCCAGGTTTTAGGTTTGGTTTGAACATTCAATCCTGAAAATAAAAAATCAACCAGATGAATTGTTCTTTAATCCTGACCGGAGTAGGTAGTAAGTAAGTACGTCTGATAGGAAGACGAGTTAAGGGATAGAGGAGAAAATGTTATGGTGTAATTACAGAGCCTGTCCATTTATAGATTGAGGAAATCAATGTTAGTCTGTGAACCAAAGTGCAGCCATCTATCTATCGACTATCGACTATCTGTTATTAAAGATCAGAGGAACAGAACGAGAGGAGTCAATCCGGAATAACAATAAAGAAGCAAAGAGATTGTAGAGCAGTGAGAAGGAAAAAAGCTCGGTGTGTCAATTCATTACATTGCCAGTATTTTTCGTTGTTGTGAAAAAAAATCGCCCCCTCGGATTTTTTAACAGCCCCCTCAGTCATTTCATCCTGGAGCCGGGCCTGCTACTGTCTGCAGTAGATGCAGTGTTGCTGGCGTTTAGTGATGGCTGCTTTAACCATGTTCGTATAAATGATTATCCACGATGTGTGTCACTGCTGTGGATCATTTGGAAATGATGCACGCGCAGCGGAGCAGGTCACGCGCACCTGACACAATTTGTTGTTTGTATTTTTCGTTCGGTTCTCTTTTTTGAATAGAGGGTGCATAACATTCAACTGCCCGAAGATCCCGACGCAAAGCCTGAAGAGTAAACACACCAGGTTTACTAATCTACCCGCACACTTTGTCTGGTGTCGGGATGTCTCGCTATGTTAGTACTGTAGTGACCACTCATCAATACACTGGGGCTCATAATTCACGCATGGAACTACAGTTGGGGTTTTGTTTCCACACGGACATGTTATGTGTCTATATACATTGTGTGCCCTCCTGACTTCACTCTCTTCTTCCCGGACTGCAACCGGACAACATGTTTTGTGCTGCTTCTTAATAAAGTACCCTTTTGCCTTGCACCGCCTCTGACTCCCTATCTCTCGGCACTCCAGTACATTCTTAAAAAACAAAACACCATTTCATTTCGGGTTAAAATGTGTTGTAACTGCGCGACTGAGCATTGTAACGTGTTGCAACACGTTCTCACTCCCAACCCGTCACATGTTGACGGGCGGTCAGGGCCCCTCCCCGTCACTCTCTTACGCACAGGGTACCCCTTGAGAGTCAGTTTTCAACGGGCAGGGCGTCCCATTGGCTTGCAAAGAGCTCCCTGAACGTTGGTAATAGAGGAGTTGGGATCGCGGAGAAATGCTCTCCGCAGATCCATTCTCACAGCGTTTATCAACCTTTTTCTAACTCAATATCAAGACACACTTTGTGTTTACTTCTTTATTTTAATTATGTAGGACTTTTGTTGCCGTCAGTTACGGGGAGAGTAGGGGCTCAGAATACTGACATCTGTATTGTTTCATCGTTTTTTCCTTCTAATTTGTATTCTTTTCTAAACCACACTGTTATTTACTCAACAATAACACATCATTATCCTTGTGTTTATTTGTTTGATTAATAAACACAAGTTGGAGTCCGTCAGGACCGAGGGTCGGAGCAGCTCAGTTGCTTTAGAGAATTTTACACCCGGAAGTAAGTATTCTCTCCGCTTCGCTTGACAAACCCCGTGATAGTCCTCAAGCTCTGTGATTGGATGTTTGAGTGTGCGCCGAGGGTTACGCCGAGCGTCGAACAGCACTTTGAAATGGGATGGAACCACGGCAGACTGTCCACAACTGGATATGAACGGGTCCACCGCGTCCCCCCTCCCCCACCCCGTCCCCAGAACTACACATGCTGGCTATTCTGTTTCGCAACATGTTCTATGGCACGTCTCTGCTGGGAGTTGTAGTTTTAAAAGACGTTTTCGTATTTCCCATAATAAGAAGTTGCCAGTATTAAACTGTGTACATCCCTGGAGGTTTAGGGGACAGGAAACACTCACATTTAAAACATATAATTAATAAATGGGTGGAAATTGCTTGTGCCCATTATGGGCAGTATTAATATATATACCCACATGCCAGCTAAGGTCAGAGGAGCTTTATTTAACAGCTGGTCTTATGTGTGTGACCCCTGTTGTTCATTGATGAGCCTGAAACATGCACTTGTCAAGGTTCAGAGGCACATTGTGCAAATATGGCAGTAGCCATCGATCATCTTAAGATAAGATATACTTTATTGATCCCAAGTTGGAAACATTTGCGTTACATCAGCATGTGTAACAGTTGTAAATATGCAGTGGTGTTTATTTGTAAATAATTTAGTATAATCACACAAATTCTGTGTTTTATATTTAATAATTCTGTGTTCTTTATTTATTGAATGTTCAATACCTGACAAGGCCGGAGATGAAAAACCTGGGTCGCAGGTTCCTCAACAGCGCATTACAAGACATCTATCAATGTGTGTGTACCTCCACCATTAAACTGTCCTATTCTGCAAATGTCTTATACTATCTACATACATCTTATAAGAGTATACTACATATGTATAATATCAGTTAAAATAAGTGCTTACACATACAGTAGTTAACATTGCAGGAAAGCAATATATTAGTACTTGGTCAGGCTTAATATTTATACCCCCAAAGCTTTTTTCTTATTCAAAATAAGACCTAAAGTATTCTTTAATGTTTAAATAAAGCCTTATTAGTTTGTCTGTCTGTGTCTCCTATTAATATATAATAATAAAAATAATACATTTCAATAACGTGCTTTAACCACCAGGTGTCCCTTTCTATTAGCTGTGCACCATTATGGTGTACATATACCAATATACCGATTGGATCAAATATAAAAGTCAGCCGATTTAGTGTTGATACTGCAAGGAGACTTATTGTGTGAAGAGAAATTGAAGATGTTGTTTAATTGTTGATATATTTATGATCCACGTCACATATTCAGTTTTGGCGGCAGGTCTTCCTGTTTGTCTAGAAGTCTTCTCATCAGGGCTCTGTAAATAGAGAACTACGGCAGATGTGTAATATCTAATGCAGCCGAACCGTGTATTACAATGCCGTTATGTGATGACCTCCAAAGAGAAAAGCAAGAACACGCGGAATAAAGTATTATTTTATTTTTTAAAAATGTTTTCGGATTTCACATCAACAGGAAGTCCGGTTAACTAAAATGTCCGTGCGGAACAATACCCCAACCCATAGATCCGTGGGTGAATAATAATCACCACATTACACAAATCCCTTCACATTTACATTTTAATTTACATTAAAGTATTTCGTTGCCTGGCAACGCAATCGCACAACGGCACGTCCATTAATTCCACAACCACACACATGGATTAACATCGATTTAATACATTAATGTAGCCTTTGTTTCTGCTCAAAGAGGTGTCGACCAGCTGGGGCAACTCGGCGAAATCGAGTGTGACTATTAAAGAATAAATAATTATTATATTAATATTGACACTAATAACTGACCGTCGGGGAGCGTTCTCATGGCGTCTATTATCAACGCATTGGGAGGTCTATGAAGGTCTATGGGACGCCCTGCCTGTTGAAAACGGACTCTCAAGGGGTACCCTGTCTGTAATAGAGTGACGGGGGGGGGGGCCCTGACCGACCGTCAACATGTGACGGGTTGGGAGTGAGAACGTGTTGTTGTAACGGGTAATATATTTCCCACATTTCATTAGTAATGCGTTCCATTACTTCGTTACAGCAAAAAGTAATATATTACTGTAACTCCGTTTCTTTTGTAACGCGCAGGGTTGGGAGGGTTACTTAATCAGTTACTGATTATTACATGGCTCTGAAAGTAATCCGAATACAGTTACAGTTACGTGTCTTAAAAAAGTAACGTAATCAGATTACTTTTAGATTACTTTTGGAGTACTTTCTTTTTCCATCACAGATATGTTTTGGTGAACAGGAGACACAAAAAGCAAAAGGAAACTGAACGTGTTTTTACTGTTTTAATGGCTTATCAAGAGCACAGCTGAAACATCACATCTGAAACGATGTAACAACATAATACACTTGTTGGGGATGCAGCTTGGGATGTGAGGAGAGTGGGGGACACGGCTTAGAACGGGCGTGTCGCCTTCTGTCCTGCCAGTGTTGGCAGGACATTAATTAAAATGTCGAACTCGGACTTCATTTTAAGGACATTTCGGCCAGGGGTGTAGAGCTATAGTTTAAGCACCGGATTGGCAAAACAGGAGAGTGTGTGCACCAGTCTGCCTTGATCTATGAATTCATGTCCGTGACTCTCACAGTATCTGCTGCCCACAGCTGTTCTATAGAAGGAAAACCTCCTTCTCTTCATGACATCTCTGCAGCGCCAGGAGGCAGCGGGAGGGTTAACTCCGCCTCTGAGAAGACGAGCTCGCAGTGCCTTTCACGCACCGCCTTCGCTGTGTTTACCTTCAGAAATAATCATTCATTAGTAAGGCTATAGACTAAAAAGCGACCGCAGGCTGATGTGTTTTAACCACACACACCTCTACACATACACGACTTAAACGCAGACTTGTGTTCCTCCATGTTTCGTTGTTATTGTTCCACTGAGCGGACTCGCGATTTTTTTTCAAACGCTATTTTGGTCCATCTGCGCGGTAATAGGTTTTGTGGGCTGTGATGATTCGGCTGTTACTACTTGAATATTAAATGTTGAGAGGAAATCTTTCCACCAATAATTCCAATAAGTAATCCAAAATGTATTCACTTCAGGTTTACGAAAGTAACTGTAATCAGATTACTCGTTTTTCAAATGTAACGCGAGCTGAATACAGTTACTTGATTTTTGTATTCTGATTACGTAACGCCGTTACATGTGTTCCGTTACAACCCAACCCTGGTAACGCGTTACACCCAACGCTGTTTAGCAGTGTGTGGAAGTGTCCGAACATGCTCCATCACTCCCTCCTTTATCAAGGATTTAAAAACAGAAGTCATTTCATATTTCCATCTTAAAGCCCTCCTATGGTAATAACTATGCTACATGGTGACATCAGTACTTTAGATTGGAACACTGTATCTGGCTTGGCACTAGCTCTCCCTCTAACCTTATCCATACAAATAAAGATGTGTCTTATAGAGTGGTTCCTAAAACTATCCTTTTAATGGTGATCAATATTGTAACAAATGAGATCACTACTTTATTCACACGTGAATACAAATCTCTTAAAGTATGATTTGTTAACATGATGAAAAGATTGAAGAATGTGGTTCTACAGTTTTCAGCATGTGTGCCTTTTTATGTTATACAGTTCAGCTTTGATTCCTCACCTCATTAAACCTTATTGAAAAGCATTCTTTAGTTCTGTGGAGGGATATATTGGAGCTATGCACTGTACTACACTTTCATTAATAATGTATGCTGAAAAGTGTATATATATTACAGCACCATTTTTTGTTGAATAGATTTGAGTGGTTCAAAATTTCGGGTTACGATTTATTGACAAAGGAAAAAGTGGGTCCCGAGGCCAGTTGAGAACCACTGCTCTATCGTGCCCGTAATAGCGTGCACTGGAGTCCATTGTTGTTCACTGTGTGTGTGTGGTTTTGCTCGGTGTATGTCAACGTCACCCCCCCCCCCCCCCCACCTTGCGTAATTAGCACATCGGACAGCACCCCCACTCAAAATACCTTCTCGCGCCTCTGCCCCCGTCCTCACCTTAAACTCCTCCCAGCTGCTCTCTGATTGGCTGCTGCTCCTGCGTATAAGTGTGTGTGTGTGTGTGTGTGTGTGCGCGCGCGTGTAGCTCTTTGTAAAGCAGAGCACCGCGCCCTGAACGCCTCACTGCAGATCCCTCCGCCAGGTGAGCCGGATCGCGCTGCGCAGGTGAAGCTTTGTGAGGATCGGAATTAAAGAAAGGAAAGAGTCATGGAGCCTCGAGACTAAAAACCAGAACCAGAAGAGACCAGAACCAGAACCCCGTTTCACTGAATCCATCTCCCGCTGCGTTCAGGGACTGTGTTTAAACTCGACGACCGGATTTAGCTGACCTGCGACCCGAACACCAGGTGAGTTCAGGGTTCCTGTGGATCTCAGTTTCGGTGGAAAAGCCTGTCTCTCGTGTCCAACATGCAGCAGAGACACTTCTCTCTCCATTTAAAACTTCTCTGTGTTCTCTTTGCAGAAAGAGAGAGAGAAACTCCAACAGTTTATCTGCCGTTTACGATCTACAAATACACATTTCGATTGTATATTTCCGCTCCTCATGTTTAGTATCAGGAAGAAACTACAGCACGTGTATACAGTAGAAGTGTAGGAATACTCTGTTTCAGTAAAAGTCCTCATTCAAAATGTTCCTCAAGTGAAAGTATTCTCATCTAAATATAGTGAAAGACAGTACAAGTAGTCGTTGTGCAGATTGGTCCATTTCAGAATAATATATATATATATGTTTTATAATGATTGATCATGAAAGTGTTCTCAAAGCTGGTGGAGGTGCAGCTAATTTGAAGTACTTTGTAGACTGCAGGGTAGCTGGTGGAGGTGCAGCTAGTCTGAAGTACTTTGTAGACTGCAGGGTAGCTGGTGGAGGTGCAGCTAGTCTGAAGTACTTTGTAGACTGCAGGGTAGCTGGTGGATTTACTCCAGGTGGAACTAAAGTCTGATTTAACACGTGGTTATATTTCACATCATTCATCCACATCTGAGAAGTAACTAAAGGTATTCAATACATGTAGAGGAGGAAAAGTACACCATTATTTCTGCCATTTAAGATGCGTTCAAGGACAACAGAAAGTGCAATACATGTTAGTCCAATGGGAAATGGGTTCTGTCTCACTGGAATCACAGTCATTCAAACCAGTGGATTTATTTTAACCACCAGTTCATTTACTATGAAATCGTACAAAACACTCAATATCTGACCATGAGTTTTTCTTTTCACTCTATCTGTAAAGCGTCTTTGAGCACCTGTAAAAGCATCTATTATTATGACCTGGAGACGTGAACCCAGTACCTGCTGCTACATGGAGCTCATGGGGACATTGCAGCTCTGTATTAACGCCTGTAGAGAATGCAAGTCTAATGATGCATTAACATACCAATAGAATAATGTAAAGCGCATATACACGTCTGAGTGACGCGGCAGGGTGTTAAAGTAGGTTTCAACATAAGAGCTCTTCCTGTTTGACTATCCTGATGAAGATGCGGTGCTTGATGGATACTTTACAGTGCGGGTGATTCCTGTTTTTCCTGATGGCCCCACCGTCTCCAGCGCTGTAATAACCGGAGTCAGTGAAGGTTACACGGCGTTGACTCACCTCTGGGAGGTTCTGCAAGGCCGCGCGCAGGGTGTGAGGAACAGCTGGAACACACAGTGTGCTTCATGAGATGAGCTGGATTCTGTCACAGATCGCAGCTCTGGGAAAACACATGGCTTCACTAAAACCATAACCTTACACACATATCCCTTCTGCCTGAAACTGGAGGTGTAAGAAATGCATTGGGTTGCACAAGAAGCCTCTCATTGTGAACATCTCTGCGTGGACACTTTGAGGCTCCCCTCTCGCGCATGTTGTTTAAAGCATTTGTATTCATAGGCCTTTCTGCAGCAGCCTCGACATGTAGCAGAGCGGGGGCGGCTTTGCATTGGTGGGACAAGATACACATGAGTTGAGCTATAAATGACATTTGGGATCCACAGCTCACCTGAGGGACCTCATCTGAGGGACCTCATCTGACGGACCTCGACCGACGGGCCTCACCTGAGGGACTTCACCTGACGGACCTCGCCTGAGGGACTTCACCTGACGGACCTCGCCTGAGGGACTTCACCTGACGGACCTCGCCTGAGGGACCTCGACTGACGGGCCTCACCTGACGGACCTCACCTTTTTCCAGAGTAAAGTAGTTTGCATTTAATTTGTTTAGGCGCGGAGAGAAGGCGTGTTGTTGAGAAGCGGACGAACCCCTCACCGCCTCCAGTATTAGTGAAATGCATGTTTTTAAACGTATAACTTAAAGGATTTAGTATTTCTTTTTTAATTTAAACAACATGTTTATACATTTTTCATTCTTTGAAACATGATAGTTACAAGACACGACATCCCTTACACAAACTTACAAAAAGACTCAAGACAGGACATAGAAAATAAAAAGAAGAAGTGTGCAGTAGCAGTTTAAGACGACCGTTCCTTTCAAGCAGGTCTCTACGGATGTAGCATGTCTAGGTTGAGAGGGTCTTCGCTCTCTATCAGCTGGGACTGATACTTTATGTCCGCTCTTGGCGCTCTGACAGTATGGGCGTAGAGAAAGCCTCTGAAACTCTATCTCGTCTGAAAGGCGTCACAGGAAATGTGGAGCTGAAAAACAAACGTCACAGATTCCAGATTACAGAGAGACGCTGAGGTTAAATAAGAAACCTTGAAACACAGCTCTTCAAAGATTCAGCCCTCAGGGTTTCTCAACTCAACTTTACTGTCATTCAGTTTGTGTGTAGGGGCGAGTGGGGCGCGTTGAGCCATTGTGTAGTTCTGCTGTCCTCTAAGCAAGGAGACATGGCACACACCTATAATTCAGGATGTATCCATGGCAATGACGATAATTCATATTTGATCAAAGGCAGTGAAAATATTACTTCTTAAAAAAAAAAGTGTTCAACTTGCCCCGGGTCAGGGGTCAGTTGATCCAGGTCAGGGGTCAGTTGATCCAGGTCAGGGGTCAGCTGATCCAGGTCAGGGGTCAGTTGATCCAGGTCAGGGGTCAGTTGATCCAGGCCCGTGGTTCACTTCACCCCACGGCCACCATTTTAGAACAAATAGCCTAGCATTAAAATGCAGAGTCATCTTTAGCTTAATGACTCACATGGTGCAATACGCTGCCAACACATCAACACATACAATAGATGTGTTTAAACCTGGATACTTTTTTTTTACATGACAGCCGATAGAGCTGACATCTAGAAAATGTACTTTGACAAGCAAACAACCCTTTTTTGTAAAAATGTTTACTGACCAGACCAATGAGCATCTCTCTTTCACAGGCACGGAGAAATGGGAGGAGCTTGCATCATTTCTGGTCACTTGATTATAACTATTAGGCGTTGCCCGGTTACAGGGGGAGGTTCAACTTACCCCCTTCTCCCCTACAGACCTTTACATATTAGTGATGGGCATTTAGATTCCCTTCGGGGACACGAATCTTTTGATTCAGTTCACTTGAAAGATTCGTTCACTGATTCGTTCACCGGTTCGCGAACGACTTCTGGTGATTTGCACGTTCGCGAACGATTCGTCTTTGTACTTAATTTGTTCAGTGAGTCTTCACCACTGCCGAAGTCCGTACAAGAAGTTTGCTGGCGTAAAATGTAGGATATTAAAACACATTTTACACCTCACCTTGTTGCCCCATGAATTATGCTCTGGGAATAGCCTACATATTATTTAAGAAATATAATTGGCCGTTGTTAAATCTCATAAATGTGTGCCTGTGAATAAAAAAATATATCCTCTACATCGGTGACGATTTATTCATATTCTATGTACCCATCTATGTTTACCTTTAGCTAGTGGGACGCTACGGAGCTCAGCTATCCGCCCTCTGAAGCTTTTATGGCGGACAGGTTGAGGAGGAAGTCCCGCTCCTGTGTATGACGGAGCTCAGATGCGAGGGCTCTGATCACAGTTTTAATCCTCTGTCAAACTGCATGTTTTCTGACATATTTGACGAGAGATAAAATGATTTTCTGCCACAGGAGTTTGACAGAGAATAACTGAAAGTACACAGTAACATAACTTCATAGTACCTACTTGTGGTAGAATTCCAACTAGTACTGAGTCCAACAGTAAAGTACTTCATTGTATTTGTGGTAGTTGTCTAACTGAGTCCAACTCTGTGTAGACGGAACTTCCAGTATTTCCTAACGGGACCCTAACGGGACCCTCCTCTTGACAGAAAGGGAAGAACTGTCGGAAACAGTTCTGAACGGCCAGTTCTTTAAGTTCGTCGTTCGCGAACAGCTTCTCTTTAGCTTTTGGCGGAAGGCGGCGACTCAAACAAACAAATCGTTTTGTGGGAGGAATCAGTTCATCTCGTTCACTTCAAAGATACGTTCAAAAAGAACGAATCGTTGGCGAACGACCCGTCACTATTAAATATACAGTCTCTGGTGCAGACGGAGAGACGCCGAGTTTACGTGGTACACATGCATCCACCAGAGCTGTGTGCGTCTCTCTTTAGTGTCCCCTGGTCTCCAGCTGTGTGCGTCACTCTTTAGTGTCCCCTGGTCTCCAGCTGTGTGCGTCACTCTTTAGTGTCTCCTGCTGTGTGCGTCACTCTTTAGTGTCCCCTGGTCTCCTGCTGTGTGCGTCACTCTTTAGTGTCCCCTGGTCTCCTGCTGTGTGCGTCACTCTTTAGTGTCCCCTGGTCTCCCAGCTGTGTGCGTCACTCTTTAGTGTCCCCTGGTCTCCAGCTGTGTGCGTCACTCTTTAGTGTCCCCTGGTCTCCAGCTGTGTGCGTCACTCTTTAGTGTCCCCTGGTCTCCAGTTGTGTGCGTCTCTCTTTAGTGTCCCCTGGTCTCCAGCTGTGCGTGCCACTCTTTAGTGTCCCCTGGTCTCCCAGCTGTGTGCGTCTCTCGTTAGTGTCCCCTGGTCTCCAGCTGTGTGTGCCACTCTTTAGTGTCTCCTGCTGTGTGCGTCACTCTTTAGTGTCCCCTGGTCTCCAGCTGTGCGCGCCACTCTTTAGTGTCCCCTGGTCTCCAGCTGTGCGCGTCACTCTTTAGTGTCCCCT
>NC_047503.1:49637181-49669681 GCF_902827115.2 Pseudochaenichthys georgianus
CCTCGAAGGAGGCCTTTGAGGAAAATGGGAGAAAATGTTCTCACTTCCTCTCTCAACACACACACACACACACACACACACACACACACACACACACACACACACACACACACACACACACACGCCTCCAGTCAAACTCTTTTCCTGCAGTTGTCTCCTTTGTGTCGTTCTCGAGTCTCTCACATTTGTGTGTGTGTGGGTGGGTGTGTCAGACTGTGACCTTAAACGCTGAGTTCAGGTGTACCGTAAATATGAGGATTTTATCTTGTGTGGACCCTGAGCTGTTTCATTCATGACGTTCCTGATGCTAACATGCTACTGATGCTAACATGCTACTGATGCTAACATGCTACTGATGCTAATAATGCTACTGATGCTAATCTAGATATTCTGGTTCTTCAACCTCCTAAAGGCTTCATGAGGTACATTTCTGCATTAATATATACAGTGTTCGAATGACCCATTTGCTTTCGGGGAGCCCTATTTTTCTTTTCAGGGCCCTCGGTGTGGAGCTGTAAACCCGACCCTGACGCCGCTCACAGCCGGCCCACTAAAAGTTGTTCCGTTCACGTTGTCATTTTTAGACTCCTTCGCTTCTTTGCTTGTGAATCCAAAAGCTGCGAGGCTTGGCTGTTTTCGTTTCGCCATATTTTTTATTACAAAGCCAGAGTTAAAAAAATATCAATAGGCCTATGAACATTTCAAATACCGTGCCGGCATCACCGCCGTAACCATAGCAACGTAAGTAGCGTAAAGAATGCAGCCCCGCCACGTGCAGATGGCAACGGCCAGAAATATTCACAAATATTCAGAAACTGAACAATGACTATTATTTATTTCAAGAACTTTTATTTACAGAAACTCAACATTTCTAATCTGTGTGCAGATAAGTATTATCATTTAAAAAACATTTTGAATTATTTAAAAAAAATGTTTTACTCTATTTTGTCCCCCTGCAGGTTGACCCTCTCTGATGGCCCCCCGATCCCCCCCCCCGCGCAGTGGGCTCATCTGACTCCTCCCCCTCCGCTGACCGCTCCTCTGACTCCTCCCCTCCGCTTCTCTACTTCCTGCCCCCTTCCCTTGCAGTAACCATGGATACGGATACGGACGACACGCCCGGCTGTTACTACAACCAAAGCGTGAGGTTCTTCTACGAGGCGAGCGGGAAGAACATCAGCACCCACTGGCGTGACCGTGACTACGTGATCGTGACGCTCGGCATGGCGGTGTGTTTCATCGTCATCTTCTCCAACCTGCTGGTGATGGCGGCCATCTTTAAGAACCGCCGCTTCCACTTCCCCATCTACTACCTGCTGGGGAACCTGGCCGTGGCCGACCTGTTCTCAGGTGCCTTCACTGTTCACTTCATTTGATATTCTTTTGTATCATTTCATTTTGGTATTATTATTTTTTCACTTTATTTGATTTTTGCATTATTTGATCATATCTTTTTTGTTGTTGTTGTTTAAAATAATGTTTTTGTGTCTCTGCGTGCACTTTGAGTTAATAAGCCTGACTCTCTATGACACACACTCAGGCCCAATCCCAAACCACGCCCTACACCCTACCCCTTCACACTAGGGTTGCCAGAAACTGACCATGATCAAAATCGATTATTCGGCAGCCCTGGCGAATAATAATCGATTATTCGACCGACCCCCCGGGAGAAAAAAAAAAAAATCAGACAAAAGGAATTCCGCTGTTTTCTTTACTGGAACATGTTTAACAGTACAAACAACAAACAAGCATGTCATCACAACGACGTGGCCTTGAAGTGAAGTCGGTAATGGCCGGCTGTGCTGCGTCTTTCTCTGTAACCTCGTTGGCTTCGCACTCAAATGCGAACGCATTGTTGAGGTTGAGCTGTGATAGACCAACGTCTTTTCCCAGAGCTTGCATTTAACTTCCTTTGGACTTGTAAGTTCGAAGTAGTTCCACGAGGAGGAACTCTTTTTACCTGCCGCTTTGTTCATCTTTAGTCGCACATGTGAGGGAGAGGGGGGGCGGGGTCGGTGTGTAGCTGCTGCAGCAGCAGTCTGCTCTGCACGCAGGCTTCCTCCAAGTTTACAGTAAAACAAACTGGTGGTGTGACCAATGACCATTTCCAATTATTAATACTATTACTATTATTAGCATATATATGTTTATATATATTTTGGTTGAAACTAAGCCAGAAAAAAAAAATTGATTTTTAAAAATAATATTCGATTATGGAGACGGTAACGAATATTCGAATAATCGCTGGCATCCCTACTTCACACCCCCCCTCCGTGACGGAGTGACACTCGCAGCTCAACGAGGCTCCTCCTGTCAGATGGAGGGAGTAAATGCAGCAGCAAGCTTTGGGACATTTACCTTTTTCTAGACTGAACACAGGTTTGATCCTCAGTTAAAACAGATGAGGCGACCATGAGGTCGTTAGCATCGCAGTTCATCAGAGGATGTTTGCTGGAACTACTTGTTAACAGCTTGTTTCCTGACGGACACACACAGCGTGACTCCGGTCAGGTAGAGACTGGTCTCAAGTCAGCACCGCTGCAGACTTGCAAACGGAGGGGTAGGGTGTAGGGCGTGGTTTGGGATTGGGCCTCACACGCACGCACGCACACGCATGGTCTCATCTGGGTAACAAATGTCTGTTTCTTTGCTTGTGGAGACGCTGCAGTGACGCATGTTCACAGAAACACTGGAGGAGATAAATCCTTCTTCTCCACACACACACACACACACACACACACCGTACTCTCTTCTATCTAACTGCACGTTGACATCCCGTCTTGTTCTCTGAATGGTTTAATCGCGAGGAAACAAGCGGATATTAACGTCTCTGCAGGATTCATGTTGTTCTGAGTTTTATAGGATAAGACATGTTTCCTGCATCACAGCAGCACCATGTGCATTATCAACAAGGACACATATTAGGAGAGGAGACAAGGAGACAGACATTTAACACACCATCACGACCACTAATGCGTCATGATGCAGACCCTCTAACGTGCATCAGATCAGATCTTATTTGTATTTATTTCTCATTTAATTCTCTTTCTCTTTTTGCTATGATATTATTCATCATGAAGACGTACTCTCTTCGGTGCTAACCTGCGGTGCTTGCCTCCCCCAGGACTGTCGTACCTGCACATGATGTTCCACACCGGCCCGTGGACCATCAGGCTCTCGAAGTACGGCTGGTTCCTCCGGCAGAGCCTCATCGACACCAGCCTCACCGCCTCCGTGCTCAACCTGCTGGCCGTGGCCGTGGAGCGCCACCAGACCATCTTCAACATGCAGCTGCACAGCAAGATGAGCACCAGGCGCGTCTTCGTCATCATCGTCTTCATCTGGCTGCTGGCCATCCTCTTGGGGCTGGTGCCCACGATGGGATGGCACTGCCTGTGTGACCTGGAACACTGCTCCACCATGGCGCCCATGTACAGCCGCAGCTACCTGGTGTTCTGGGCCGTGCTGAACCTCTTCACCTTCTCCGTCATGCTGGCCGTCTACACGCGCATCTTCGTCTACGTGCGGCACAAGAGCCAGCAGATGAGCCAGCACACGAGCCAGATGAGGCACCGAGAGACCGTGTTCAACCTCATGAAGACCGTCTCCATGATCCTGGGTGAGTGGGGGACACGAGGGACACACACACACACACAGAGACACACACACACACACACACACACACACACACACACACACACACACACACCCACACAATAGTATTGTATATATCATATTATTTATTTTGCACATGGTGAGAGTGTGTTTCCTAATTATGTTTTCACCTGGAAATGTTTTTTGTAATTTATTCTATTTTGTGTTATTTTTATTTGATATCTTGTACTTTTATATTATTCATTATACGTCATAGTATTGTCCTTAAGTGCAATTCTGAGGTACATGTATTTTCCTTCAGTAGCTTATTTTTAAAGAACCTAATGAGTTGATCCATCAACGAGCAGCGTCTAACAAAATGCAAATAATTAACCAATTACAAACATTTGTAAAGATATTTCTGCATTAAGTACTTTCATATTAATACTCTAATACTTTGACTTAATCAACATTGCTGAAGCTTCAGTTGTGAGTATTTTTACAGTGTAGTAGTACTCGAGTGAAGTATCTGAATACTTCAATCACTGCATATTATATTCACTCATGATTGTGCAGGGCGCAGCTCCTCTGAACAGATACACTGCCTGTCTGCACACACACACACACACACACACACACACACACACACACACACACACACACACACACACACACACACACACACACACACACACACACACACACACACACACACACACACACACACACACACACACACACACACACACACACACACTCTGAGGAGGAGCTGTTTTGTGTTACGCTCTTCAGGCATGCAGTGCCTGTCAGGACACGCTCAGGGCTTTCTTGCCCTCACGTGCCTGAGAAACATTTTACAACCTTCAGGAATTTAATCCAAAGTTCAGAAAACGAGAGGTGGGGGGGGGGGCAGGAAACCATCACAGGGATGTGTGTGTGTGTGTCCTTCACACTGAGGACACACACATTACTTTTTGGACTTTGTTTTAAGAGAAACTACAAGAGATAAGAAAAAGTGTGTTAATGTGAGTAATGCAGTGGGGGGGTTCATGGTTATATATGTTAGGTGTGTGTTGTGACAGTGTTTGAGGAATGTGTTGCACATGGTGTGTGTGTGTGTGTGTGTGAGAGAGAGAGAGAGTGTGTGTTTCCTCATAGTCTCCACATTTCCTGAACATGTGTCAGAGCGGAGTGTGTGTGCACATAATGAATTCCTGAGCTGCCTAATCGAGTGTTATGGTAATGAAATCTGATCACACTGTTCTGTGTGTGTGTGTGTGTGTGTGTGTGTGTGTGTGTGTGTATTGTCTACAGAGGAATTTACAGTACGTCCTCCAGTCCATCACATTCTTTACACTCTGTCTGCAGACGGTTAATTTGCCAAAAGTTGCACCTTTCTGCATGATGTGATCATTGGACCTTCACAACGACTGTATCATCAATACGTGTTCAACGTAGTCTTTAATCTAATCGCATCCTACCTCACCGTACCTTACCGTATCTAATCACATCCTACCTCACCGTACCTTACCGTATCTAATCGCATCCTACCTCACCGTACCTTACCGTATCTAATCACATCCTACCTCACCGTACCGTATCTAATCGCATCCTACCTCACCGTACCTTACCGTATCTAATCACATCCTACCTCACCGTACCTTACCGTATCTAATCACATCCTACCTCACCGTACCTTACCGTATCTAATCGCATCCTACCTCACCGTACCTTACCGTATCTAATCACATCCTACCTCACCGTACCTTACCGTATCTAATCACATCCTACCTCACCGTATCACATCCTACCTCACCATACCTCACCGTATCACATCCTACCTCACCGTACCGTACCTAATCACATCCTACCTCACCGTACCTCACCGTACCGTATCTAATCACATCCTACCTCACCGTACCGTACCGTATCTAATCACATCCTACCTCACCGTACCGTACCGTATCTAATCACATCCTACCTCACCGTACCTTACCGTATCTAATCACATCCTACCTCACCGTATCACATCCTACCTCACTGTACCGTACCGTATCTAATCACATCCTACCTCACCGTACCTCACCGTATCACATCCTACCTCACCGTACCGTATCTAATCACATCCTACCTCACCGTACCGTATCTAATCACATCCTACCTCACCGTACCGTATCTAATCACATCCTACCTCACCGTACCTCACCGTACTGTACCGCATCTAATCACATCCTACCTCACCGTATCACATCCTACCTCACCGTACCGTATCTAATCACATCCTACCTCACCGTACCGTACCGCATCTAATCACATCCTACCTCACCGTACCGTATCTAATCACATCCTACCTCACCGTACCTCACCGTACCGTACCGTATCTAATCACATCCTACCTCACCGTACCTCACCGTACCGTATCTAATCACATCCTACCTCACCGTACCGCATCTAATCACATCCTACCTCACCGTATCACATCCTACCTCACCGTACCGTACCGCATCTAATCACATCCTACCTCACCGTACCGTATCTAATCACATCCTACCTCACCGTATCACATCCTACCTCACCGTACCGTATCTAATCACATCCTACTTCACCGTACCGTACCGTATCTAATCACATCCTACCTCACCGTACTGTACCGCATCTAATCACATCCTACCTCACCGTACCGTACCGCATCTAATCACATCCTACCGTACCGCATCTAATCACATCCTACCTCACCGTACCATATCACATCCTACCTCACCGTGCCGTACCGCATCTAATCACATCCTACCTTACCGTACCGTACCGCATCTAATCACATCCTACCTCACCGTACCGTACCGTATCACATCCTACCTCACCGTACCGTACCGCATCTAATCACATCCTACCTTACCGTACCGTACCGCATCTAATCACATCCTACCTCACCGTACCGTATCTAATCACATCCTACCTCACCGTACCGTACCGCATCTAATCACATCCTACCTCACCGTACCGTATCTAATCACATCCTACCTCACCGTACCGTACCGCATCTAATCACATCCTACCTCACCGTACCGTATCTAATCACATCCTACCTCACCGTACCGTACCGCATCTAATCACATCCTACCTCACCGTATCACATCCTACCTCACCGTACCGTACCGCATCTAATCACATCCTACCTCACCGTACCGCATCTAATCACATCCTACCTCACCGTACCGTACCGCATCTAATCACATCCTACCTCACCGTATCACATCCTACCTCACCGTACCGTACCGCATCTAATCACATCCTACCTCACCGTACTGTACCGTATCTAATCACATCCTACCTCACCGTACCGTACCGCATCTAATCACATCCTACCTCACCGTACCGTACCGTATCTAATCACATCCTACCTCACCGTACCGTACCGTATCTAATCACATCCTACCTCACCGTACCGTACCTCATCTAATCACATCCTACCTCACCGTACCTCACCGTACCGTATCTAATCACATCCTACCTCACCGTACCGTACCGCATCTAATCACATCCTACCTCACCGTATCACATCCTACCTCACCGTACCATACCGCATATAATCACATCCTACCTCACCGTACCGTATCTAATCACATCCTACCTCACCGTACTGTACCGTATCTAATCACATCCTACCTCACTGTACCGTACCGTATCTAATCACATCCTACCTCACCGTACCGTACCGTATCTAATCACATCCTACCTCACCGTACCGTATCTAATCACATCCTACCTCACCGTACCGTATCTAATCACATCCTACCTCACCGTACCGTACCGTATCTAATCACATCCTACCTCACCGTACCGTACCGTATCTAATCACATCCTACCTCACTGTACCGTACCGTATCTAATCACATCCTACCTCACCGTACCGTATCTAATCACATCCTACCTCACCGTACTGTACCGTATCTAATCACATCCTACCTCACCGTACCGTACCGCATCTAATCACATCCTACCTCACCGTACCGTACCGTATCTAATCACATCCTACCTCACCGTACCGTACCGTATCTAATCACATCCTACCTCACCGTACCGTACCGTATCTAATCACATCCTACCTCACCGTACCGCACCGCATCTAATCACATCCTACCTCACTGTACCGTACCGTATCTAATCACATCCTACCTCACCGTACCGTATCTAATCACATCCTACCTCACCGTACTGTACCGTATCTAATCACATCCTACCTCACCGTACCGTACCGCATCTAATCACATCCTACCTCACCGTACCGTATCTAATCACATCCTACCTCACCGTACCGTACCGCATCTAATCACATCCTACCTTACCGTACCTTACCGCACCGCATCTAATCACATCCTACCTCACTGTACCGTACCGCATCTAATCACATCCTACCTCACCGTACCGTACCGTATCTAATCACATCCTACCTCACTGTACCGTACCGTATCTAATCACATCCTACCTCACCGTACCGTATCTAATCACATCCTACCTCACCGTACTGTACCGTATCTAATCACATCCTACCTCACCGTACCGTACCGCATCTAATCACATCCTACCTCACCGTACCGTACCGTATCTAATCACATCCTACCTCACCGTACCGTACCGTATCTAATCACATCCTACCTCACCGTACCGTACCGTATCTAATCACATCCTACCTCACCGTACCGCACCGCATCTAATCACATCCTACCTCACCGTACCGTACCGTACCGTATCTAATCACATCCTACCTCACCGTACCGTACCGTATCTAATCACATCCTACCTCACCGTACCGCACCGCATCTAATCACATCCTACCTCACTGTACCGTACCGTATCTAATCACATCCTACCTCACCGTACCGTATCTAATCACATCCTACCTCACCGTACTGTACCGTATCTAATCACATCCTACCTCACCGTACCGTACCGCATCTAATCACATCCTACCTCACCGTACCGTATCTAATCACATCCTACCTCACCGTACCGTACCGCATCTAATCACATCCTACCTTACCGTACCTTACCGCACCGCATCTAATCACATCCTACCTCACTGTACCGTACCGCATCTAATCACATCCTACCTCACCGTACCGTACCGTATCTAATCACATCCTACCTCACTGTACCGTACCGTATCTAATCACATCCTACCTCACCGTACCGTATCTAATCACATCCTACCTCACCGTACTGTACCGTATCTAATCACATCCTACCTCACCGTACCGTACCGCATCTAATCACATCCTACCTCACCGTACCGTACCGTATCTAATCACATCCTACCTCACCGTACCGTATCTAATCACATCCTACCTCACCGTACCGTACCGTATCTAATCACATCCTACCTCACCGTACCGCACCGCATCTAATCACATCCTACCTCACTGTACCGTACCGTATCTAATCACATCCTACCTCACCGTACCGTACCGTATCTAATCACATCCTACCTCACCGTACTGTACCGTATCTAATCACATCCTACCTCACCGTACTGTACCGTATCTAATCACATCCTACCTCACCGTACCGTACCGCATCTAATCACATCCTACCTCACCGTACCGTATCTAATCACATCCTACCTCACCGTACCGTACCGCATCTAATCACATCCTACCTCACCGTACCGTACCGCATCTAATCACATCCTACCTCACCGTACCGCACCGCATCTAATCACATCCTACCTCACTGTACCGTACCGCATCTAATCACATCCTACCTCACCGTACCGCACCGCATCTAATCACATCCTACCTCACTGTACCGTACCGTATCTAATCACATCCTACCTCACCGTACCGTACCGTATCTAATCACATCCTACCTCACCGTACTGTACCGTATCTAATCACATCCTACCTCACCGTACCGTACCGCATCTAATCACATCCTACCTCACCGTACCGTATCTAATCACATCCTACCTCACCGTACCGTACCGCATCTAATCACATCCTACCTTACCGTACCTTACCGCACCGCATCTAATCACATCCTACCTCACTGTACCGTACCGCATCTAATCACATCCTACCTCACCGTACCTTACCGCACCGTATCTAATCACATCCTACCTCACCGTACCGCATCTAATCACATCCTACCTCACCGTACCGCATCTAATCACATCCTACATCACCGTACCGCATCTAATCACATCCTACCTCACCGTACCGCATCTAATCACATCCTACCTCACCGTACCGTATCTAATCACATCCTACCTCACCGTACTGTACCGCATCTAATCACATCCTACCTCACCGTACCTTACCGCACCGCATCTAATCACATCCTACCTCACCGTACCGTATCTAATCACATCCTACCTCACCGTACTGTACCGCATCTAATCACATCCTACCTCACCGTACCTTACCGCACCGCATCTAATCACATCCTACCTCACCGTACCGTATCTAATCACATCCTACCTCACCGTACCGCATCTAATCACATCCTACCTCACCGTACCGCATCTAATCACATCCTACCTCACCGTACCGCATCTAATCACATCCTACCTCACCGTACCTCACCGTACCGCATCTAATCACATCCTACCTCACCGTACCGCATCTAATCACATCCTACCTCACCGTACCGTATCTAATCACATCCTACCTCACTGTACCGTACCGCATCTAATCACATCCTACCTCACTGTACCTTACCGCACCGCATCTAATCACATCCTACCTCACCGTACCGTATCTAATCACATCCTACCTCACCGTACCGCATCTAATCACATCCTACCTCACCGTACCGTATCTAATCACATCCTACATCACCGTACCGCATCTAATCACATCCTACCTCACCGTACCGCATCTAATCACATCCTACCTCATCGTACCGTATCTAATCACATCCTACCTCACCGTACCGCATCTAATCACATCCTACCTCACCGTACTGTACCGCATCTAATCACATCCTACCTCACCGTATCACATCCTACCGCTTCCTCCAAGTTTACAGTAAACCAAACTGGTGGTGTGACCAAAGACCATATCCAATTATTAATACTATTACTATTATTAGCATATATTCGATTATGGAGACTGTAGCGAATAATCGAATAATCGCTGGCATCCCTAGCACTTAATCACATCCTACCTCACCGTACCGTACCGCATCTAATCACATCCTACCTCACCGTACCATATCTAATCACATCCTACCTCACCGTACCGTATCTAATCACATCCTACCTCACCGTACCATACCGTACCGTATCTAATCACATCCTACCTCACTGTACCGTACCTTACCTAACAGTTCCTCTGTGTCCCGGTTTAAAGCGTCCTCCTGTACCTCCTGAGCACTAACAGTTCCTCTGTGTCCCGGTTTAAAGCGTCCTCCTGTACCTCCTGAGCACTAACAGTTCCTCTGTGTCTCGGTTTAAAGCGTCCTCCTGTACCTCCTGAGCACTAACAGTTCCTCTGTGTCCCGGTGTAAAGCGTCCTCCTGTACCTCCTGAGCACTAACAGTTCCTCTGTGTCCCGGTTTAAAGCGTCCTCCTGAGCACTAACAGTTCCTCTGTGTCTCGGTTTAAAGCGTCCTCCTGTACCTCCTGAGCACTAACAGTTCCTCTGTGTCTCGGTTTAAAGCGTCCTCCTGTACCTCCTGAGCACTAACAGTTCCTCTGTGTCTCGGTTTAAAGCGTCCTCCTGTACCTCCTGAGCACTAACAGTTCCTCTGTGTCCCGGTTTAAAGCGTCCTCCTGTACCTCCTGAGCACTAACAGTTTCTCTGTGTCCCGGTGTAAAGCGTCCTCCTGTACCTCCTGAGCACTAACAGTTCCTCTGTGTCTCCGCAGGGTGCTTTGTGATGTGCTGGACTCCGGCCCTGGTGGTTCTGCTTCTGGACGGCCTGGGCTGCGAAAGATGTAAAGTTCTGCGCTATGAGAAGTACTGCCTGGTTCTGGCCGAGTGCAACTCCTTCGTCAACCCCATCATCTACTCCTTCAGGGACAAGGACATGAGGAGGACCTTCAAGGAGATCCTGTGCTTCCTGTGCCGCAGACGAGACGGAGACAAGATCCCCTCCTCGGGGGTGCACTTTAACACGATGGAGCACGAGGTACTGTCCGAGAGTAACGGAGAAAACACGCACGCCCCTGAATGCACCATCACGCTAAACAGATGATCTGCTGCGACGCTGCGCCTCTTAGAGGTTGCATTCAGGCCCACTCTGTACCTTTACCTATCGCAAGAAATACCCCCAGAAAGTCACGGTTTAAAACCTTGCGGTGCTAATCTGATAAAACAGGGTCAAACTCTACCACTCTGTCCCTTTTTAGGCTTTTATAGGGATATTTTCACAATAAAACCGGTCCGCTGCTGCACACTAAATGTTGCATTTCAATTGGACTCGTTATTAAACAAAATCATGGTTCATTTTTTATCTTATTCAAAAAACACCCAGGTGCAAATCTGATAAAACGGGGTTCATTTAAAAAAATTAAAATAAATCTAACTACCCTCAAAGCATATAGCTGATATTTTCACAATAAAACGCTGACAAACTAAAGGTTTAGTTATTTAAAAGACTGGTTGCCCACAGGGTTCACCTCGACCCCTCAGTGGTCAGAATATCTGATATGTTTGTCCTTAGTTCCCTTACAGCAGGGGCGGGGAACCTTTTCCTCTCAAGGGCCATTTCAATGTTGACAGCATCCTCCGGGGGCCGTGCAGATGATTGACCTGTGCTGAACTACTCAAATCACAGCCCATTCATTTCACCTTTCTTTCATGCTGTGCAAAGAAAACCTCTGAATCCAGATATCTCACTATGACTCGTGCATACATGCACGTGCACGGTGTGGCATACATGCACGTGCACGGTGTGGCATGCATGCGCATGGACGGTTGTGGCATGAACACCAAAACAGAAAGATATGGACACAAGATGTGTGCAAATGTATTTAGTGTTCTATCCATGTGGACATGATTTAAGTGGGGGGGGGCCTAATCTCCTCTAGAGGGGTCCGGGGACCGGGGACCTAACCTCCTCTAGGGGGGTCCGGGGACCAGTGACCTAACCTCCTCTAGGGGGGTCCGGGGACCAGTGACCTAACCTCCTTCGGGAAGATTTTTTAAAATGTTGCAGAACTGCACCCCTGTCAGACGAGACATGTGCCACGTGATGACACGTTAGGCTCGTGTTGTGTTCAAGGACCCTGACCTTGGCCAGGAAAAACAGGCACTCGCTTGTTTAATTCTTTTGCGGTCTTGATTTCTTTAAAAAAAAAAAATTGTCCGTGTGTTTTATAAATGACCTCGAAGGCCGTATCAAATGTCTCGCGGGCCATATACGGCCCGGGGGCCGGAGGTTCCCCACCCCTGCCTCAAAGCATAGTTGAATATTTCACAATAAAACAGTAATGGATGCATTTCAATGGGGCTCATCGTTATTTTCCCATTTACTTTTCACTCAAAAAAAATGTATGTGAAAATCAGATGAACAAATAAAGAGGCTAAACGAGTCCGCACTTCAATTTTGAAACGTGAGACGTTAGCGAGCAGGTTTGCGGCCAATGGGATGCTGTGCGAACAGACGCTCACTTCCTGTCTCACAGTCATTTATGACCTGAAACTAGAACGGCTTTAAGGAGGACTTCCTGTGACTGTTCTGCAGAGAGAAGACGGAGACTCTGCAAACCTGTTCACCATCTGTGGCTTTCAATGTTTTTACTTTCAGATGTGTTGCATGCGGTGTGTGTCTGGGCAGTGCATGTGACATTTTAAACGTTTGCGCACAAGAACAATTAATTTTGTGGTGAAATGTTGATTTGTATTCGTTCCAAATCTAAACCTTGCTCAGTTTAGCTCAGTGTGACTCCAGTTTCCTCACGCTCAATGTGCGATGCATCGTCTGCGGCCGTGCGCTGCTACTCACCATCACTCAGTGAAACCGTGAAAACATTAACAAATATAAAAACTCTAAATAAACAATGCAGTGTTTAAAGAATAGGAGTTTCCTTTAAACACACTCAAAACTTTAAATCACAATTGTGTTAAAGTGAGACGAAGGTTAAAGAATAGGTGGGCTGTTTAAAGCACTCATCCAGGTGCATGGGGGGTTAGGGTTATCCCATTGGACGACCTGATGCTGCCTTCAGGGACCAACACACAAACAGACACTCGTCCACTCCGCTCTCAGAGATCAGACACATATCTGATTGCATGAGAATGACAGGATGTGAAAGTCTCCGTGAGGTTTTAAACACCAGAGTCGTTCCTGTGTGGAAGTCCCCTGCTGTCTCTACCTTTTTAAGGGTGTGTGTGTGTGTGTGTGTGTGTGTGTGTGTGTGTGTGTGTGTGTGTGTGTGTGTGTGTGTGTGTGTGTGTGTGTGTGTGTGTGTGTGTGTGTGTGTGTGTGTGTGTGTGTGTGGTGCCTTCTTAAAGCAGTCCAGATGTGTGTGTGGTTACACTGGGTCATGATCCTCGCCACATTTCCTCTGACTTGTTACTCTGGTATGTGTGTATGTTGTGCTTTATCTCTCTCACGCACGCACGCACGCACGCACGCGCGCGCGCACACACACACAGCCTGTTATAGCAGGAAGTGTGTGTGCGCGGTGTGTTATTCCCATGGGTTCTTTGGGTTACATTTGAACGGAGACGATGTGGACTCTTAAAGGGACAGGTGCGCGTTTTAAAGCGATGACTTTATATCCAGTCTTTATTTTATATGTGTCCAGACTTCCATTCGATCAGCTGTTTGTTTTTCACATTCTAGGTTTGCTTTTTCAAAACATTTTATTTTTTAATTTGGGTTTATTTTTGTTTAAGATTGTTTAAAGTTTGATGAATAAATGTTTGAACCTGCTGCTGTGCGTCCGCTGCGTGTGCTTTGTTGTCCTTCTGTGTTTTATTTGCATTTTATTTTGGTAGTGTGTGTTCCTCACTTCCTGGCCTCTGATTTTAATTAGTCTTGAAGGTGTTTTCAGGTCCTTTACTTCAGTACAAGTACTCATACAACACCGCTCATACGACATTATATATTTACTCTATATGATATATATATTAGCGTCTCGCTCTCATGCTTTTGAATAGCTTGGATCGCCGCCTGTCGGAGCCATTTCCATGTCACTTTATTTATAATGCAATATAATTTAGAACACTAGGTGTCGACGGTTAGCTGCACCGGGTGTATACACATATAAATCGGTCCAAACTGTTTTTGCTAAATGTATAACCAAATATATTTGATAACTCTGGGCTATATAAATAAACATTGATTTACTAAAAATACTAATTAAAGTTGGGGTCCTCAAACTACGGCCCATCTCTAAGTGTCCTCAGCTCACACCTGAAGCCTGCTTCTCTTGTACTTATATGTACTTATATGTACACAGATATGACAGAGCAGTATTCATGTGTCAACGAGTCCACTTTTTAAATACATTCAGTCGATTAGACGCTTTCTAACGGATCTTCGTTGGTAGAGAAAAGCCCAATAACTTATTCACAGAACCAGCTTTAAATAAACCTTCATATTTCCCCTTCAGTCAATCTGAGGGTCTGGGTCAGGGATGAGCTGCAGCCGGAGAAAGTAGACCCTCTGGAGAGCTGGGATGTTTCTCAAAGCCTACATTTGATTGGTTTGCTGAAACAGAGGCGATAGACCCCCCCTCTAGTGGGGGTCCGCCCCTCAGATGTTTCTCTGTGTGTGGCCCTCAGTGAGAACAGTTTGGACCCTCTTGATGTACATTATACAAGTTTAAATACGAGGTAAAGTGTGAATCCAGTATTTAAAGTTTAAAGTCGCATGAGAAGAAAATACTGTAGTACAAATATGTCACATTTGCATTTAAGTACAATATTGTTTCCTTGACTTCGTATTTAAACACGTGTTATTATAATTCTGCGTCTATTTGGGTTTTTACTGATGCATTATTTTAGATGTAGCCGGTTGGTATTAACCCGTACCTGAAGTACACGCTCGGTTAAGGACTATTTCTCCTCGAGGCTAACGGGTAATAAACATTAGATTCATCTGGCTCTTAATTGGCTCTTCACTCAGGCACTTCACGTTACATCTAGGTATCCCAGATACGTTTTTATTTGCCAGAACGTGTCATTATTAAAACCCATTGTTTTGCATTCATTCAACCCGTTTCATATCGTACAGCCGATAACACTTCAGTGCAATGCTTACAAATACATGTGCTTTGAATGTGTATATACAGTATTCATTATAATCCCCACTCGCATCTGTATGACACCCTGCTCCTGTGGTACACCTCATCCTGTTGTTGTTGTTGTGTGCTAACCCCCACTGTCTCCTCTGTCTGTAGAACTGTAAGTCTCGTACTGCAGACCCCCAACTGTGCAGCACCAACGGGACGCCTCTGATCCATCGACAGGAAGCCCCGCCCCCTTCAGAGACCTGAGGAGGAGGAAGAGGAGGAAGACAGAAGCATTTTGAATCAGTTGTTAGAGTCCCGTTTCCTGTCTCTAAAAGGGGTTTTATTCCACGTTAAAGTGAACATCTTTGAACTCTGAGACCCTGTGATTGGTCCAGAGGGCAGTGGGTGAGGGAGAGTCTGTGATTGGTCCAGAGGTCCAGTGGAGGGTCTCCAGTCCTCCGCGGTTCACCTGCAGAACAAACAGGGACATGTTTCTATAGGCGCGTTCACACTGCGGTACTTTTCCCACAAAGGTTCATGCGAACTTAGTTCATGATCGCGTTCACACCAAAAAGAGCCGGTACTAAAAGTAGTTCATGAACCTTTTTACCCGCTCGAAAGTCCCTGCTAGAGAGCAGGGACTTTCGAGCGGCTCTTTTGTGAGAAAAGAGCTATATTACTGATTGGCTGGGCGGATTGCAAACCACGCCCCGTAAAACTCCCAAAAAGTTTTGTGAAGCCGCCATTTTATTATCCTCGCATTAGCATTATTAGCATTAGCATTAGCCCAGCGCAGAAACGCAGAGAGACTCACTTATGGCAACACAAAATAAAACATGGGAGCGGTGGAGATGAGGAGGTGTCGGCGTTCTGGCGATTTACTCGGAAGGCTTCAGTAGAAGCTGCTGGGACTCCCAGCAGCTTCTACTGAAGCCTTCCCCAACTCCGGGGACTTCCGGCCGGGGACTCCGGGCGGCAGTATACGCCGTGAAGTGGTTTGCGGCCTGCCAGTAAATCCCAAGCAGAAGAAGAAGAAGTGACGTCAGCGGCTTCATTTGCCTAATCCTCCCCCGGGGACTTTCTCTGGTGTGAACGCGATCTGTACTTAGTTCATGAGAACTAAAGAGTTCGCATGAACTAAGTTCGCGCGAACCTTTGTGGGAAAAGTACCGCAGTGTGAATGCGGCTTATATCTTCCGACAGGAATGAAAGGCGTCCTGAGGGTTGCCAGGTTGGGAGGATGTGCAAACTGCTCTGTTTTCTTTGCAGAGCTGCATCCAGTCGTTCCTTGTTGTTTAAAGCTTTGGTCCAGTCTCTACCGTTTTGTAATTAACATGTTTTTATTTTAAATTGCCTCCACTTTTGTGCATCCGTCTCATCGTTTATAGTGCGATCATGTTCCTGCATTTCTTGGATTGTAGTTTAACTTTCTGATTTAAAGACATATTGCAGATTGATAAAGATTAAAGTGTTTCTTCCCCTGCCAACATGAATAGCATGTGTTGAGATGTGTGTTTTATTCACACACAGATGAGCAATTTGTGGGTGAATTCTTTTCTTTTTTAAACCTGTGACTAAAACAAAACTCTGAAACACCAAATCAAACCTGGCAACCCGTTCTCATTAACAGCTGATCTGAAAAGCCTTAATTATCATCCTGTTCAAACTGTAATAAGCTGCTTCATGAGACCATTTTAATTGATGTGTTTATAATTAGTTTTTACCTTTTTATTTTAATAATTTTTACAAAAATGCTCTGACATTTCCTCCAAAATGTTTCCTGTAAATTCTATTTTTGCACTTTTTTTTTGACAATTGGAAATGAAGCTTATTTTTTATTTTGTTGTGGCTGTTCGCATCTTTATGAAGAATATTTTTGTAAATTGTGATATAAAAGGATATTTATAATGTACAGTATATGGTGCGACTCAAAGCAAAGGGAAATAATGCAGCAGCTTTATTTTAATACTGAAAATTAAAGATGTTTTTAATATTAAAGATGTTTTTTGACTCGTGCTTCAGTGTCCGTCCATGACCATCAGAGAACAGATAATCTATTTTTATATTTATGTCACGTTACGTGTAAGTTTTGTTTTGTTGTTGTTATAGCACCTCCTAAAGGCAACTGGCGGGATTGCAGCCTTTTCATGCTATCTTTGGATGTAGGTGTTTTCATTGGTCAGTAGATGTCACATGACGGAGTTGAAAGGTCAGCGGCCATGTGTTTCCAGCAGAACAGCTGAGTGCCACATGTTATGCTACCTCCTCAAACATCCGGCTCCAGCTGCTCACGTGGACCTTGGAGAGGCTTTGTTTGTGAGTTGATGATTCATCGATGTTTATGGATTTCATTTATGTTTGTATTTTATAGCATGTCATTGTATTGATTGCAATGCTTTGTGCTTTTTACTTTCAGTTTCACAAGATTTCAACAATAAACTGTTTAACTATCTGGCGATGTGTACATCATGTCTACGCCTTCGTAAACAAGAGAGGTTCCTTCAAAGCAACTCAACTCTGCCAGACTGATATTCCCTTAAAGCTACCTGATGGATGCTCCAGCTCACGCAGAAGAGCAACAGGCGGGTCCATCATCAGACAGGAGCGTTCTTATCAGGTCTGCAGCTGCTAGCTCCAGCTCCCAAAACTCTTCAGCTAGCTTAGCTGCAGCTAAAGCACGAGCCTGTGCAGCTTTGGTTCAGAAAGAAAATGAGCTTTTAATGGAAAAGGCTCGGATGGAAGCAGCTCTTGCTACGCTAAAGCTAGACAAAGAGATTGCAGCAGCAGAAGCAGAGGCTGATGCCCTCGAGTCTGCAGCTGAACAAATAGACGGAGGCTCCAGGGCCTCAAACCGTGGATCTCTTCCACATCAATCTCCTCACGAAAGAACTAGCGAGTCCCCACTTGTTCCAACCTCCCAAAGGCTGGAACACACAGGGAGGCCACACAGGGTTCACTGCCAAATATGTGTTTAACAGGTTATAGAAAAACACCTCTGATGAATAGTGTATGTAAGAATCAGACGGTCAGCAGTGTGTGGGTGTGAGCAGTGTGTGGGTGTGGAAGTGTTGCAGCATGTTGGAGGATCAAACCTAGCACAGGCTGGAGGCTGAGGTTGCTGCAGCATGCCAGGATCAGGATCAGAGAGTGATCCTTGCAGCTGGGCAACCTTTATACCTTCTTGTGGCTCCGCCTCTAGATGGGCGGGCACAGACAAGACGACACTCCCAGTACCTGCCAGAGGACAGCAAGGCAGGGAGCACAGCCAGGCAGAAGGGGGGAGGGGGTCGTCACAGCGTTCAGTGTCATCCTAAAGCTGGCTCGCAGCATGCTCTAGTAGATCGTGCACATCCTCAGCCTCAGCCACACGATCCTACTGCTCTCAGTGACGCTGCCTTTGATCACTCTGAGAGCGCCCTAACAGCAAAAGAACACATGCTACCATCCCAGCTAAGAAAGCCGGATGCTAACCCTGATGGATCCTACCCCATGGGCTCACATCAGCCCTCTCGTCCACTCTCCACACTCTCTCTCTGTTGACCGCTCAGGGTTCGGTGATGTCTCACCATTTCCGACGACCGACCTGAAAGCTGCTGGTCATGGAAGTCGAGCTTCCTGAACGGCACTAAAGGTGCAGATCTTACACGCAGTGAAGAGCTTGATCTACTAATAAAATGGCTTGGCCCCAGTCTTCAGCACGCGTTAAGAGCATTCGAGCTGTCCATGTCAACGACTCAGCTCGAGGCTTCATTATGGCATGGGCTCGTCTTCAGGACTGTTACGGGTCGCCAGAAATGATCGAGAAGGCTCTCTTGGACAGAGTGGAGCAGTTCCCTAAGACCAACAACAGAGATCCTGTGAAGCTCCGAGAGCTTGGCGATCTGCTCCAGGAGCTAGTATCAGCACAGCAAGAAGGCAACCTACCTGGGCTATCTCGCTTCGACACCTCAAGAGGCCTGAACCCTATTGTGGAGAAGTTGCCCTTCAACCTTCAGGATAAATGGATGTCTCACGGGAGTATGTGCAAAGAGCAGAACCATGTGCACTTCCCCCCCATTCACCTACTTTGCTGACTTCGTCTGCAGAGAGGCCAACATCCGTAACGACCCAGGTTTCTTTCTGTCTTCTTCAACTGTTGCAATAGTGAAGCAGGATAACACAGTTAAGAAAATGGACAGCTCTAAGAACTTCATCTCCTCGCACATGACGGAGGTCTCTTCTATGTCTGACTCTGACAATACAGAGACTTCCAGAGTCAAGCCCGATGTTGAAAAGCAAAGGCCTATCCACAAAAAGCCTCACCCTCTTAAATATTGCAGAGGCTTTAGGACCAAGACACTAGAAGAGCGCAAGGCATTTCTTAGGCATATGTTTGAGATGTTGTTCTTCTAGCAAACATCTTGCAAAAGACTGTAAGATTGCAGTTCAAGGTAAAGAGTGCAACAGCAACAAGCATGTAGCAGCTCTTCATCCTGCGCCAGCTGCATGGCATAACCAGAACCCTGAGTCAGAACGGCGGGGAGGACGACACTGAGTCATCTCCGACAGTGAACTAAGTGTACGGAGGTCTGTGGAGAAAACAACGGGCCACGCTCCTGCTCAAAGATCTGTCTCATCAGTCGGAAGTCGCAACGGCTCATTCAAAAAATAAACGTGGATTTGCGTAAAGAACTAGTTTTTCGGGTGTTTTGTTTGATTTTAAATAAACAAAGTCTTGGCTTTCAGAATATATAGAACTTTTATTTCCAAAATCACACGATAAATACATGTTTGAAGCTTGTAAAGGGAAGATGACCGCTCTCCTTCGCCACTCTGCTCTTCCACAGCGCCGCTTCCCCTCCCTCCACTGACATTATGAATGTATATGTCGGGACAGAATTTATTTTACCGGACAAATTTGAAACTTACCGGTCATGTTTCAATAATAATAAGAATGGTGTAGCAAAGTTTCCGTTAGAAGGTAATCACCGGACTATGACAGGATATGCTGATGTTTAAAACTCAGTTAATGGGAGTAATTTTTATATTGCTTCAGTTTATAATCGTTACAGATTAACCGCCGAATCTGATTCCACAAACACCAAACAACATAATTATTACATTCAAGTAAACTACTTGTAGTAGATGAAGTACATTATTCAAAAGTTTACATTAACTTTGGATAATAACACGGGAGAAACGGATCCTCTCTCTCTCTCTCCCTCTCTCCTGACAGCACCTCAGTTTCTCCTGCAGCGCGCTAAACAGAGGGCGGGGCTTCAGGTGATTATGCAGCAGCTGATCTGATCGCTCTCTCGTGTCCGGTTACACTTCACTTGTGTTTCTGTCCATATCGATCAGATCCAGCTCTCCTGATCGGCCTTTATAGAGAGCACCGATCAAACTATTAAGAGTGAATATCGGCTGATAATGACCGGCGGCCAATCGATCGGAGCCTCCCTAATTATTACCAGCAGGTTTTGTATGTACCGGTTTTGAATACATTTTACTAGATAAAAACCGGTAATTACCGGCTAACGGAAACCCTGATGTGCGACTCTCTGGTCTTATATTGTAAATAAAAAAAAAATAAATCAAAATAATTTGATTTTAGATTCTCAAAATTACGGGCCAAATATTATTGCTGGCGGGCCAACAATGGCCCGCGGGCCGCCTGTTGCCGACCCATGCTCTACTATCCTTGATGACCAGAGCAATCGATCACTCGCCAGATCAGAGTTCTTTGACCTCTTTGGCGTTGAAGGCACAGATACTCCCTACACACTACAGACATGCGCTGGTCTCACTGAGATGTCGGGAAGGAGAGCCACAAGCTTCATTGCACAACCTTTAGATGGAAGTCTCCGCATTAATCTCCCGACTCTCATAGAATGCAACTACATCCTGAAAGACAGGTCAGAGATACCCACACCAGAGGTGGCTGCATGTCACACTCACCTCCACTCCATTGCTCAGCATATTCCACCACTTGATCCAGAGGCTCAGATCCTTCTTCTCCTTGGGCGGGACGTCCTACAAGTCCACAAGGTGAGAGGCCAGCACAATGACCCAATGAGGCACCATATGGCCAACGCTTGGATCTTGGCTGCGTCATCATTGGTGAAGCCGTCGAGGCTCAGCTCACAAACCCAAAGATGCAAGTGTGTTCCGCACTCACATCCTCGAGAACGGGCATCACTCTCACTTCATGCCCTGTCTGAACCGTCTTTCTCTGAAAGAGAAACTCGCTTCAATAAACATGGGGTCCGCAGTTATTTTGATGTGGAAAGTTCACCGCTCGCTAGTGGTTCAGCTTGGCGCACCGAAGACGTCTCACTGGGTAGTTAGATCTTCCAACGTACAGAGGACAACGTGGAAACATCTTATGACCTCATAGAGCCAGACTCTGACGCAGAAGTTCGAACTCAATTCACAGAATGCAGCAACAGAAACCGAGGCTCTCAGCAATTTGAGAGGTCTTCAACTTGGCTTCATCCCTCAACTCTTCAGAGTCGCTCAAAGTGGCAAAAGAGCCATCACAACATTAAGCAAGGATACCTGGTGCTTCTTCGCGATACTGTGGTGTCTTCACAGGTCTCACTAAAACATCTATTTGGAAGCTGCAGCTGATTCAGAACGCCGCTGCTCGAGTCCTCACTGACACTAAGAAAGTGGATCACATCACTCCTGTTCTGAAGTCTTCACACTGGCTTCCTGTGTGTCAAAGAATATATTTCTAAATACTGCTGCTGGTTTATAAAGCACTGAATGGTTTAGGCCCAAAATACATTTCTGACCTCTTGCTAAATGATGAACCATCCAGATCTCTCAGGTCTTCAGGGACTGGTCAGCTTCCTGTCCCCAGAGACAGATCTCTCAGGTCTTCAGGGACTGGTCAGCTTCCTGTCCCCAGAGACAGATCTCTCAGGTCTTCAGGGACTGGTCAGCTTTCTGTCCCCAGAGTCAGAACTAAACATGGTAAAGCAGCATTCAGTTATTATGCTCCAAATATCTGGAACAAACTCCCAGAAACCTGCAGGTCCGCTGCAACTCTGACTGCTTTCAAATCCAGCAAGAAGACTTTTCTTTTTGTCGCTGCTTTTAATTGAACTATTCATATCTTAGACTGCACTGTAACTTTTATCCTTGTACTTTTTCTTTTAATGTTTATTAGCTTTTCTTTTTAATGACTGATTTTAAATGCCATTTTCTTAATGTCTTTCGTTTTTTGTAAAGCACTTTGAATTGCCTTGTGTTGAAAAGTGCTATATAAATAAACTTGCCTTGCCTTGCATCGTTTTGAGGCAAGATATGCCTGATTTTTGCAATGTTACGTAGATGGAAGTAGGCGGTCCTTGAAATTGATTTTATGTGGGCGTTAAAGGATAAATCCTGATCAAATATAACACCAAGATTCCTTACAGTCTCACTGGAGGCCAAATTAATGCCATCCATTTTTAGTATATCTTTAGATAATTTGTTTCGTAGATTCTTCGGGCCAAGTACAATAACTTCAGTTTTGGTCGTGTTTAGCGTCAAAAAGTTTAAAGTCATACACGTTTTTAAGTCCTTGAGGCAGTCTTGAATTTTATTTAGATGATTAATTTCATCAGGCTTGATTGATAAATATAGTTGAGTATCATCCGCATAACAATGAAAGTTTACAGAATGATTCCTTATAATATTGCCTAACGGATATTATGTGAACAAAATAGGTCCGAGCACTGAGCCCTGTGGCACTCCATGGCTAACCTTGGTTTGCGTGGAAGATTCATCGTTGACACGTACAAACTGAGAGCGTTCAGATAGATAGGACAAGCTATCCTGCAGTCTACAAAGTACTTCAGACTAGCTGCACCTTCACCAGCTTTGAGAACACTTTCATGATCAATCATTATAAAACATATCATATATATTATTCTGAAATGGACCAATCTGCACAATGACTACTTTTATGATACACAATGCTGTCGGCTGATAGAGGATTTGAAAATGTAAAACGTCCTGCCGATAAAATTATGCTTTAAAGCTGTTCCTGTGATGCAGAAGAGTTTAAATGAGAAGGTGGCGCCCCCTGCTGTGCACCGACCTGCAGGACAGAGCTGTTTTTGTTTCAGCCGGAAAACAGTTTCAGATTTATTCCGATATTTCGTTTGTTATTGAGACCATTAGGCCCGTTGAGTCCCTTTGGACGCCACCACTTTGATATATACATTATTGAGAGTTTACACACACACACACACACGCACGCACGCACGCACACGCACACACACACCTCTCATTCTGTGTTTGTTCAGATGTAATTTATTGATTTAAAAGTGAGAAATTGTTTTTTTACATCAGTGCGTAAACAAAGCAATGCATACAATAAAATAATAAATAAAATGTAATATAATGAAAAGAATAAAAAATGTTGTGGGATAGAATGGAAAAGGGGCGTCTCTCATATCTTGCAAGCCTTTATTATGGTGCAAACTACTTCCTGTTTCCTGTTGTAGTCTCTTTACTCTCGCCTAGTTTGCTCGCCCACAGAGAGGGTCTCTTCTCTCTCTCTTTCCCCCCTCCTCCCCCCTGCTGAGGGACTTCTTCTTCTCCTTCTTCACACTCAATTTGTTCAGAGACAGCTTCTTCTTCTTTGGTTTTATGAACAGCAGCCCCCCCCTCAGCTGCTGCTCAGAGACTTCTTCTTCTTCTGCCAAATAAAGGTACGCTTGGAGGAGGCGGCCCCAATACCTGCAGGAACAACAACAACGACAAGTTTAAAGGGGCCATCTCCGGCTGAGGTTCAGGTATATATTTACAGGTGCAATACTTTAGTACTTTTACTTGTACTCTAGTACTTTCAGTTTTACTGAGATCTGAATACTTGGATTTAAAAACATGTGATATGAAAATAAAACCAGATAAAACAAAAAAACATATTTTTAAAGACAATAAAATACGATCTTAACATTTGTTTTACTAGCATCACTTAGAAAATAAATGTTTCTGTTGTCTTACTCTTTAGTTTTGAACATCTTCAGTCTTAACTAATTCTGTTTTAAACCGGCAGGTTCTTACACAGTACCAGTGATAAACAAAGGGCGTATATCTTTACTTCATGAAACAGTAGAGAAGCATTGTTGAAATAAATGGCACAAAATAGTTAGTAGACTCAAAAGTAAAATAACTCCTTAAATGTTAAAGATAAAGGAAGTTTGAATACCAGCAGGTCCGAGCAAAGTGTAGAAAAATATGAGTCAAAGTACAGCATAATTTCTCCTCAGCACACACAGATACACACACCTGATTTCCTCTCTTCAGTGTGTGTCCAAAAACAGAAGCCGGGTCCTTCTTTATCATCGTTTATATTATCAATGATTTCCTGTTCAACATCTCTGACAGAAGTGTTGCTCTCTTCCTGATTCTCTAAACAGGTTCAGTCACATTCTGAGAGGCCGACAGTGCGTTTGAAGACTCAGGCAAAAAGACCTAGAAACTATTAAAAAAAACACTACACCCTAAAAAGTACCCCCCAAAAAGTACACCCTAACAAGTACACCCTCAAAAATACGCCCCAAACAGTACACCATAAAAAAAACAAGCCCCAAAAAGTAATACGGCCCAAAAAGTACACCCTAAAAAGTGCACCCCAAAAAGTACACCCTAAAAAATACGACCCAAAAAGTACACCCTAAAAAAACAAGCCTCAAAAAGTAATACGGCCCAAAAAGTACACCCTAAAAAGTGCACCCCAAAAAGTACACCCTAAAAAATACGACCCAAAAAGTACACCCTAAAAAAACAAGCCTCAAAAAGTAATACGGCCCAAAAAGTACACCCTAAAAAGTGCACCCCAAAAAGTACACCCTAAAAAATACGCCCCAAAAAGTACACCCTAAAAAATACACCCCAAAAAGTACACCCTCAAAATTACACCATAAGAAATACACCCTCAAAAAGTACACCATAAAAAAAGAAGCCCCAAAAAGTACACCCTCAAAATTGCACCACAAACAGTACACCCTAAAATAATACGGCCCAAAAGTACACCCTAAAAAATATTCCCCAAAAAACCCTCAGAATTACACCCTAAGAAATACACCCTCAAAAAGTACACCCTCAAAATTGCACCTCAAAAAGTACACCCTAAAAATTGCGCCACAAAAAGTACACTCTAAAACATACGGCATAAAATAATGCCCTATAAAGTACACCTTATAAAGTACGCCCTCAAAAGTATCTGGTAAAAAATACAACATGAAAATGCCCTAAACCCTAAAAAGGATGCCATCAAAAGTAGACCCTAAAAACAATGGACTATAAATACGCTGTAACATTTTTAAATAAAAAGAGTAGTGCAGGAAAAATAAAATATAAGCAAGTAAAAGATATTATTTGTTTCTGTTGTCCCGCATTAATAACTGGCAGCAACTAACCAGCATACCCTAAAAAGTATACCCTGAAAATATGCCAATAAAGTCCACCCATAAAGAGTGCTCAAGAAAAGTACCCTCTAAACGTACAACTTAAAATGTATGCCTTCAAATATAATGCGTTTATTATACGGTTACATGCCGATTTACAGGAGCAGGTTGCCCATAAACTACATGTCCCACAATGCATCTCATTTTGTGACATGCACGCTGAAGAGTCTTGCAATTATTTGCCCTAGACTTCTGCTTTCAGATGTAGTTAATTATGAAGTTATTACCCTATCTGATAATAATCCCAATCAGAGGCAATAATGTAATATAATACATTATTTTATATATAAAATATATTTATATATGTATATTTATATATTTATATATTTATAATCTTAAAATTACGACCGTCCCTTTGAGTGCATACATTTTTTAAAATAATTTTATGTTGGAATTTTGTCAGTCTAGATCCGCCCCTGCAGAAACTGCATCACAGGGACCTCTCTCTCTCTCTCTCTCTCTCTCTCTCTCTCTCTCTCTCTCTCTCTCTCTCTCTCTCTCTCTCTCTCGCTCTCTCTCTCTTTCTCTTTCTCTCTCTCCCCCCCCTCTCCTCCTCTTCTCTCCCCGGTCATGGTGGATTCTCCCGGTGCGATGAAGAAGAGCCTCCCGGTTCCGGAGCTCCAGCCTCTGGACCGGTACGACCTCAGCCGGGCGAAAACCTCCGCGAGTGTCCGCTGGCTGCTGAACAAAGCGTACGGATCTGCAGGTAACCTTCCTCCTCTTCCTCCTCCTCCAGGCTCCTCTTCCTCCGCTCTCTCCCCGCTCTGAGGCTCCTCTGGGTGGGGCTCCGTCCTGCATCGTCCCGCTGAAGCTCCTGCAGCCTCAGCACCGCTCGGATCCTTCCACGGTTTCAGGCTGCAGGATAACAAAAACGTGTTTAAAATCATATAAATGTGACGGTGCATGTGGGTGTTGTCGTCGTCGTCGTCCCTGCATGCTGTCATTGCTGCGGCGCAACAAAGCCTTCTGTCGGGGAGGAGGGGGGGGGGGGTGTGTTCGGCCTGCGGAGCCTCCAGCAGGCCGAATATATATAAAGATATTGAGCCATTTGGCCTTTATTCTATCTCAATCTCAAGCTGGACTCGAACCTCTGCAGCCGGTGCCCGATGCCAGCCTGACATAACATTAATATGGATATTATGGGAAGTGGATGGACTGTAAAGGGTCTCAGTGTGTGTCAGCAGAGGGAGAACACACCTGGGGAATTAAGAGCTATTTTATTTAGGCTATTGGACTATTTCCATTTTATTTTATTTAATATTTTTACTGCCCTACATTTATCTGAAACTTTATTTATTTTATTTTTGCATTTTAAGAAATTATTATGTTACAGGGTATGCACAAACAAATGAAATACATTTAAAACTATAATACAAATATTTCTATATGTTGAAAATACTGTGTTGATTACATTTCATTCATTAAAGTCTATAACTAAAGGTATTAAATAAATGTAATGGAGTAAAAGTACACCATTTACCTCTGAACTGTAGTTGATTAGAAGTACAACGAAGCATAACATTTAAATACTCTTAGAGGTACCTCAAAATGTATTAAGTACAGAACTTGAGTAAATGTACTCAGTTACTTTCTGCAGTTCTACAAAAGTGTCCTATTTTATGTAATAATTCAGATTCCTGTTATATTTGTGTCTCCTGCTGATGTTCAGGTGTATATCAGTGTGTAGTGTCTCTACTTTAAAGAGTCCTCTCCTGCTGATGTTCAGGTGTATATCAGTATGTAGCGTCTCTACTTTAAAGAGTCCTCTCCTACTGATGTTCAGGTGTATATCAGTATGTAGTGTCTCTACTTTAAAGAGTCCTCTCCTGCTGATGTTCAGGTGTATATCAGTATGTAGTGTCTCTACTTTAAAGAGTCCTCTCCTGCTGATGTTCAGGTGTATATCAGTATGTAGTGTCTCTACTTTAAAGAGTCCTCTCCTCTGATGTTCAGGTGTATATCAGTATGTAGTGTCTCTACTTTAAAGAGTCCTCTCCTGTTGATGTTCAGGTGTATATCAGTATGTAGTGTCTCTACTTTAAAGAGTCCTCTCCTGCTGATGTTCAGGTGTATATCAGTATGTAGTGTCTCTACTTTAAAGAGTCCTCTTCTACTGATGTTCAGGTGTATATCAGTATGTAGTGTCTCTACTTTAAAGAGTCCTCTCCTACTGATGTTCAGGTGTATATCAGTATGTAGTGTCTCTACTTTAAAGAGTCCTCTCCTGCTGATGTTCAGGTGTTTATCAGTATGTAGTGTCTCTACTTTAAAGAGTCCTCTCCTGCTGATGTTCAGGTGTATATCAGTATGTAGTGTCTCTACTTTAAAGAGTCCTCTCCTGCTGATGTTCAGGTGTATATCAGTACGTAGTGTCTCTACTTTAAAGAGTCCTCTCCTGCTGATGTTCAGGTGTATATCAGTATGTAGTGTCTCTACTTTAAAGAGTCCTCTCCTCTGATGTTCAGGTGTATATCAGTATGTAGTGTCTCTACTTTAAAGAGTCCTCTCCTGTTGATGTTCAGGTGTATATCAGTATGTAGTGTCTCTACTTTAAAGAGTCCTCTCCTGCTGATGTTCAGGTGTATATCAGTATGTAGTGTCTCTACTTTAAAGAGTCCTCTCCTACTGATGTTCAGGTGTATATCAGTATGTAGTGTCTCTACTTTAAAGAGTCCTCTCCTGCTGATGTTCAGGTGTTTATCAGTATGTAGTGTCTCTACTTTAAAGAGTCCTCTCCTGCTGATGTTCAGGTGTATATCAGTACGTAGTGTCTCTACTTTAAAGAGTCCTCTCCTGCTGATGTTCAGGTGTATATCAGTATGTAGTCTCTACTTTAAAGAGTCCTCTCCTGCTGATGTTCAGGTGTATATCAGTACGTAGTGTCTCTACTTTAAAGAGTCCTCTCCTGCTGATGTTCAGGTGTATATCAGTATGTAGTCTCTACTTTAAAGAGTCCTCTCCTGCTGATGTTCAGGTGTATATCAGTATTTAGTGTCTCTACTTTAAAGAGTCCTCTCCTGCTGATGTTCAGGTGTATATCAGTATGTAGTGTCTCTACTTTAAAGAGTCCTCTCCTGCTGATGTTCAGGTGTATATCAGTATGTAGTGCCTCTACTTTAAAGAGTCCTCTCCTGATGATGTTCAGGTGTATATCAGTATGTAGTGCCTCTACTTTAAAGAGTCCTCTCCTGATGATGTTCAGGTGTATATCAGTATGTAGTGTCTCTACTTTAAAGAGTCCTCTCCTGCTGATGTTCAGGTGGATATCAGTATGTAGTGTCTCTACTTTAAAGAGTCCTTTCCTGCTGATGTGCAGGTGTATATCAGTATGTAGTGTCTCTACTTTAAAGAGTCCTCTCCTGCTGATGTGCAGGTGTATATCAGTATGTAGTGCCTCTACTTTAAAGAGTCCTCTCCTGTTGATGTTCAGGTGTATATCAGTATGTAGTGTCTCTACTTTAAAGAGTCCTCTCCTGCTGATGTTCAGGTGTATATCAGTATGTAGTGTCTCTACTTTAAAGAGTCCTCTCCTACTGATGTTCAGGTGTATATCAGTATGTAGTGTCTCTACTTTAAAGAGTCCTCTCCTGCTGATGTTCAGGTGTTTATCAGTATGTAGTGTCTCTACTTTAAAGAGTCCTCTCCTGCTGATGTTCAGGTGTATATCAGTACGTAGTGTCTCTACTTTAAAGAGTCCTCTCCTGCTGATGTTCAGGTGTATATCAGTATGTAGTCTCTACTTTAAAGAGTCCTCTCCTGCTGATGTTCAGGTGTATATCAGTACGTAGTGTCTCTACTTTAAAGAGTCCTCTCCTGCTGATGTTCAGGTGTATATCAGTATGTAGTCTCTACTTTAAAGAGTCCTCTCCTGCTGATGTTCAGGTGTATATCAGTATTTAGTGTCTCTACTTTAAAGAGTCCTCTCCTGCTGATGTTCAGGTGTATATCAGTATGTAGTGTCTCTACTTTAAAGAGTCCTCTCCTGCTGATGTTCAGGTGTATATCAGTATGTAGTGCCTCTACTTTAAAGAGTCCTCTCCTGATGATGTTCAGGTGTATATCAGTATGTAGTGCCTCTACTTTAAAGAGTCCTCTCCTGATGATGTTCAGGTGTATATCAGTATGTAGTGTCTCTACTTTAAAGAGTCCTCTCCTGCTGATGTTCAGGTGGATATCAGTATGTAGTGTCTCTACTTTAAAGAGTCCTTTCCTGCTGATGTGCAGGTGTATATCAGTATGTAGTGTCTCTACTTTAAAGAGTCCTCTCCTGCTGATGTGCAGGTGTATATCAGTATGTAGTGCCTCTACTTTAAAGAGTCCTCTCCTGCTGATGTTCAGGTGTATATCAGTATGTAGTGTCTCTACTTTAAAGAGTCCTCTCCTGCTGATGTGCAGGTGTATATCAGTATGTAGTGCCTCTACTTTAAAGAGTCCTCTCCTGCTGATGTTCAGGTGTATATCAGTATGTAGTGTCTCTACTTTAAAGAGTCCTCTGCTGCTGATGTTCAGGTGTATATCAGTATGTAGTGTCTCTACTTTAAAGAGTCCTCTCCTGCTGATGTTCAGGTGTATATCAGTATGTAGTGTCTCTACTTTAAAGAGTCCTCTCCTGCTGATGTTCAGGTGTATATCAGTATGTAGTGTCTCTACTTTAAAGAGTCCTCTCCTGATGATGTTCAGGTGTATATCAGTATGTAGTGTCTCTACTTTAAAGAGTCCTCTCCTGCTGATGTTTAGGTGTATATCAGTATGTAGTGTCTCTACTTTAAAGAGTCCTCTCCTGCTGATGTTCAGGTGTATATCAGTATGTAGTGTCTCTACTTTAAAGAGTCCTCTGCTGCTGATGTTCAGGTGTATATCAGTATGTAGTGTCTCTACTTTAAAGAGTCCTCTCCTGCTGATGTTCAGGTGTATATCAGTATGTAGTGTCTCTACTTTAAAGAGTCCTCTGCTGCTGATGTTCAGGTGTATATCAGTATGTAGTGTCTCTACTTTAAAGAGTCCTCTCCTGCTGATGTTCAGGTGTATATCAGTATGTAGTGTCTCTACTTTAAAGAGTCCTCTCCTGCTGATGTTCAGGTGTATATCAGTATGTAGTGTCTCTACTTTAAAGAGTCCTCTCCTGATGATGTTCAGGTGTATATCAGTATGTAGTGCTTCTACTTTAAAGAGTCCTCTCCTGCTGATGTTCAGGTGTATATCAGTATGTAGTGTCTCTACTTTAAAGAGTCCTCTCCTGATGATGTTCAGGTGTATATCAGTATGTAGTGTCTCTACTTTAAAGAGTCCTCTCCTGATGATGTTCAGGTGTATATCAGTATGTAGTGCCTCTACTTTAAAGAGTCCTCTCCTGCTGATGTTCAGGTGTATATCAGTATGTAATGTCTCTACTTTAAAGAGTCCTCTCCTGCTGATGTTCAGGTGTATATCAGTATGTAATGTCTCTACTTTAAAGAGTCCTCTCCTGCTGACCAAGTTAAATCTTCCTACTTTAACCTAAATAATAACAACAATACGTTATTGCATTCGTTTCCCTTTAATGGATTGAATTCTTTATGATAACCAACAACATTCATTTGACTTGATTTGAGTTTCTTCCTAATGTGGTTCTCTTTGATGGAGGAGTTCAACCCTCTGCTGGGTCCTGCTCTGCAGTCCAGGCTCATCCACTCTCCCATTGTTCCCATGCTTCCCATTATCCCCCCTGATGACGGCAGCCTCTTCCTGCAGAGCTGCAGAGCGTTTAGCCCCTAACAGTGTGTGTTCCTGCAGGAGTGTGTGTTCTTACACTGACTCAGAGAGTGTGTGTAATGTGGGTGTTGGAGCTATATATTGCTTTATAGTATTTAATAGTTAAAACATTATGTTCTTTCTGTTTACAGTAAATGTATTCTTAGTTATTGTTGTTATTGCAAGTTAAAATAGTTTCTATGCTTTTATTTTGATGGCATGTTTGGGCACCTGGTGTCATTGTAAACATTGGAGACAGGTGGAGAAGGGAGTAGAGCACATGGTTCTTTTTACCAGGTGTTTCAAGCCACAAGAAGGAAAGCCAAAGGAAAGAAATATAGGAAACCTGTTCTTTGTTACATTACATTGCATTTAGCTGACGCTTTTATCCAAAGCGACTTACAATAAGTGCGTTCGACCAACAAAATACAAACTTGAAGAAAACAGAATCATAAAGTACATCAGGCTTCATAGAGCTAAACATTTAGAGTGCGAAGGAGGATCTGATGGTTTACCGTGTCGAATGCAGCAGACAGGTCCAAATGTGT
>NC_047503.1:49674681-49677181 GCF_902827115.2 Pseudochaenichthys georgianus
CTGCAGACTGCTCAGGACTCGGTAAACACACACACACACACACACACCACACACACACACACACACACACACACACACACACACACACACACACACACACACACACACACACACACACACACACACACACACACACACACACACACACACACACACACACACACACACACACACACACACACACACACCATGTTTTGCAGCCGTCTTTCATTCTGTGTGTTTGTTGCTTCTAACATCGACAATGCTTCTCCCCCCCCCCACCCCCCGCTAATGCCTTGCTCTCGGGCAGTGTCAATCCAACCGTTGGTACTGGAAACTTGTCCCCGTAAGTGTCTCTTCCTCTCTGAGTCAAACACATCCATTATTTAAAGTGCTGCCTTCAGGCTGCGTTCACACTGCAGGCAGGAAGTGGCTCAATTATAATTTATATATGTGACTTAGTTCAGAGGGTCCACACTGGACTCGTCACGTTTAAAAAACAAAAACAGATCTGAGTTATAAATCTGAATTATGCACGAAGACTTGCCGTGTGAACGTCACCTCAGTGTGTTAAATATCTGCTGACCTTTTTCTCCACTGTTTATCATGTTAATGCTGGGGGTTGTTAATGAAGTTTTTACATCCAGTCATCAGTTTAATCTCAATCTGCCCTGAGTATCAGAGCCAGGGGGGAAAGAGGGGAGGGAGGTGACATTTATCCCCGGCTGATTATTAAAGATGCAATGTGTGGTACCTAAAACTCAAATTAACTGCCGAAACTCTGAGACACAAACAAAAAATACAAAACTGCTCTGCCATCTTGTAAACTTCAGCTGCAGGAATGAGTCTCTCTGACATGGCTCAGCATTATAAGACGACTAAACGTCAACATTAGCAGCCTGTATCTTAGCGGTGGTGGGATGAAGTCATGTGACCGTGCTGTAGTTCCTTTATAGCCCAACATTAGCCACCTTTAGCTTAGCGGTGGTGAAGTCATGTGACCGTGCTGTAGTTCCTTTATAGCCCAACATTAGCCTCCTTTAGCTTAGCGGTGGTGACGTGGAGTCATGTGACCGTGCTGTAGTTCCTCTATAGCCCAACATTAGCCTCCTTTAGCTTAGCGGTGGAGACGTGAAGTCATGTGACCGTGCTGTAGTTCCTTTATAGCCCAACATTAGCCTCCTATAGCTTAGCGGTGGTGACGTGAAGTCATGTGACCGTGCTGTAGTTCCTTTATAGCCCAGCATTAGCCACCTTTAGCTTAGCGGTGGTGACGTGGAGTCATGTGACCGTGCTGTAGTTCCTTTATAGCCCAACATTAGCCTCCTTTAGCTTAGCGGTGGTGACGTGAAGTCATGTGACCATGCTGTAGTTCCTTTATAGCCCAACATTAGCCTCCTTTAGCTTAGCGGTGGTGACGTGAAGTCATGTGACCGTGCTGTAGTTCCTTTATAGCCCAACATTAGCCTCCTTTAGCTTAGCGGTGGTGAGGTGAAGTCATGTGACCGTGCTGTTGTTCCTTTATATCCCAACATTAGCCACCTTTAGCTTAGCGGTGGTGACGTGGAGTCATGTGACCGTGCTGTAGTTCCTTTATAGCCCAACATTAGCCTCCTTTAGCTTAGCGGTGGTGACGTGAAGTCATGTGACCGTGCTGTAGTTCCTTTATAGCCCAACATTAGCCTCCTTTAGCTTAGCGGTGGTGACGTGAAGTCATGTGACCGTGCTGTAGTTCCTTTATAGCCCAACATTAGCCTCCTTTAGCTGAGCGGTGGTGAAGTTATGTGACCGTGCTGTAGTTCCTTTATAGCCCAACATTAGCCTCCTTTAGCTTAGCGGTGGTGACGTGAAGTCATGTGACCGTGCTGTAGTTCCTTTATAGCCCAACATTAGCCTCCTTTAGCTTAGCGGTGGTGACGTGAAGTCATGTGACCGTGCTGTAGTTCCTTTATAGCCCAACATTAACCTCCTTTAGCTTAGCGGTGGTGACGTGAAGTCATGTGACCGTGCTGTAGTTCCTTTATAGCCCAACATTAGCCTCCTTTAGCTTAGCGGTGGTGACCTGAAGTCATGTGACCGTGCTGTAGTTCCTTTATAGCCCAACATTAGCCTCCTTTAGCTTAGCGGTGGTGACCTGAAGTCATGTGACCGTGCTGTAGTTCCTCTATAGCCCAACATTAGCCTCCTTTAGCTTAGCGGTGGTGACGTGAAGTCATGTGACCGTGCTGTTCCTTTATAGCCCAACATTAGCCTCCTTTAGCTTAGCGGTGGTGACGTGAAGTCATGTGACCGTGCTGTAGTTCCTTTATAGCCCAACATTAGCCGCCTTTAGCTTAGCGGTGGTGACATGAAGTCATGTGACCGTGCTATAGTTCCTCTATAGCCCAGCATTAGCCGCCTTTAGTTTAGTTTGTTTCGTGCCTTCATCCAAAATATATAACAAATTAGAAGGAAACAAATGGGGAAACCGTGTTGGTGAACACGAATCAATAGATTACATTTTGTGACTATAACACGAAAT
>NC_047503.1:49682181-49732877 GCF_902827115.2 Pseudochaenichthys georgianus
AATTCAAACAATTAAATTCCACTTATGGTACACTCTTAACTAAATATCCAATAATAGACCTTCTTCAGTCTAACTGCGGACTATTTTGTTCCACAAGAATACCAGTTTACCCTTAATCTGACCTTTAACCTTGAACACTATGGCTCTTCACCTAAATGTAAACCACATTATCTCCCCACTTTTTCACTCTGACCTTTCTTTCAACCCCTTTCTGGGCGAGGCCCCTCGGGGTGTAACGTAAGGAAACGGGCCATAAACAGACACGGTCCTTGCGGCCATGGGGAGACATCCGTTGGTAACCACCAACTAACCTCCACGGTGTCTGTCCTCAAGCTTAATTACTCTGTCTACTTCACCTGTACACACTTATGATTCAGTCATGATTCTAAGCTAGGGCATGAGCCGACACGTCATCTAGTGCGCGTGCCTTTCCTTGGATCTCTATTAACCGTGGAGCCGTCGGGCGACATGGGGAGATCCGGTGGCCATTACACAAACCTAACCCTAACCCTAACCCTAACGCTAACCCTAACCCTAACCCTAACACTAACCCTAACGCTAACCCTAACCCTAACGCTAACCCTAACCCTAACGCTAACCCTAACGCTAACGCTAACCCTAACACTAACGCTAACCCTAACACTAACGCTAACCCTAACCCTAACGCTAACCCTAACCCTAACGCTAATCCTAACGCTAACCCTAACGCTAACGCTAACCCTAACCCTAACGCTAACGCTAACGCTAACCCTAACCCTAATCCTAACGCTAACCCTAACCCTAATGCTAACCCTAACCCTAACGCTAATCCTAACGCTAACCCTAACCCTAATGCTAACCCTAACCCTAACGCTAACCCTAACACTAACGCTAACCCTAACCCTAACGCTAATCCTAACGCTAACCCTAACCCTAACCCTAACGCTAACCCTAATGCTAACCCTAACGCTAACCCTAACCCTTACCCTAACCCTAACGCTAACCCTAATGCTAACCCTAACCCTAATGCTAACCCTAACGCTAACCCTAATGCTAACCCTAACGCTAACCCTAACGCTAACCCTAACGCTAACCCTAACCCTAACCCACCCGGCACCAGAACATTGATTTAGAAAATGTTCCGTGTGAAAATATATTGCAATCCCTAATCTTTCTACGCAAGCCTCTCAAATACCCCCAGGGGTCCCCGTACCCCCGGTTGGGAACCACTGCTCTAGGAGGAGATTCAGGTGATAAGGTGGGGGGGGGGTTGGTGATCACCTTGGTTGGTGATTGGCTAATGGTTACACAACCCAAAAAAACATAATGACATCACAAAAAGACCAAATTCTGATCTGCTGATTTTCAGACAGGTTTTTATAAAGACAAAAAGAGAGGGTCTTTGTTCCTGATAGAGTCTCTGGACACAGAGGGGACATATGTTGATGTGGAGGAGACATGAAGAAGAGGAGACACATGTTGATGTGGAGGAGACATGAAGAAGAGGGGACACATGTTGATGTGGAGGAGACATGAAGAAGAGGGGACACATGTTGATGTGGAGGAGACATGAAGAAGAGGGGACACATGTTGATGTGGAGGAGAATTTAGATGAGGTGACCTTTAATATACTGTAACCCGATATGAATATACTGCACACGGATATCCTTTATACTGCAGATGCATTAGTACAGTGTGTGGGAAGCAATATGATGCAAAACTGTTGACTATGTTTTTTTAATTGCGTATCAGTGACAACTCGTTTGAAATCTAATCTAATCTTTCTGCGACTCTCTTCGTAACGAGCCCACAGTCATGGTTTGTGTGTGTGTCCTTTATAACACCTCCACCTGGGGTCTCCTGTTCCTCAGCTGAACATCATGAGCTTCATAGCTGAGCTGCTCGACTGGTTCGAGGTGAAGAAGCCCGAGTTCGTGCAGCCGGTGACACCCATCGACCTCACAGGTCTGTGTGGCGGTAAAACACTTCTGTTCCTCCAAGGATAAATATCACCGTCCTCTAAAACTGCAGTTTCTGTCTTTCAGATGTCTCTGGGTTGCTGGACTGCACCAGTCCTATGGGCGGGAACAGACACAGGTAGACCATCCCGCCATGGGACGTCCTAAAGCACTCCTGACCTTCACTACTGCAGTATTCCTTTAGCCGAAACCACATACAATCTAAAGACCTTGAGAAATGAAGGGGAACTAGTTTCAGGTTCAGTGTCTCGTTTTAATTATTTCATAAACTATGGGTGGCTTCAAACTGAATTGAATTAAAGAGACAGCAATCTGCCGCAAAGGTTACAGACTCTCTGGAATAAAGTGATGACGTGTTTCAGTGTTGGACCAAAAACACGTTCAGACAACCATTGACCTCCAGACCAGCGGACAGCAAGTTTACTTTACTGTGTTTCTCTGTTTCAGTGGTTCTCCTGCCTTCATCTTCAAACAACCCTTTGTCCCCGTCAGCTCCCCAGTGTCACCAGGTAGTGGAGTCCAAGCTCTCAAGACCTCGGACAATGTTCTTAGTTCATCTCTATCATTAATGGAAGCAACACATTCTTTCATAGACTTTTTTAACTTGAGATCTTTTCTTTTTGTGTCTTTCCAGAAAATAAAAGTTGGACAAAGAAACAAATCAGGTAGTTATTCTTCAAAGTAAGGCTGGGCGATATGGAGAACAAATCAAATATCACAATATTTCTGATCAAGTTCCTCAAAATTGGGATGAAATAATAATTATTTGGATTATCCGTAGATAAATGAAGAAGGGGGTGAAAGCAAATCATTGGTGGAAACAGATAGGAAGACAATCAATCGATCAACTAACCAATCAATCGATCAACCAACCAATCAATCAATCGATCAACCAACCAACCAATCAATCAATCAATCAATCAATCAATCAATCAATCAATCGATCAACCAACCAATCGATCAACCAATCAATCGATCAACCAATCAATCGATCGATCAACCAACCAATCAATCAATCAATCAATCAATCAATCAATCAATCAATCAATCGATCAACCAATCAATCGATCAACCAATCAATCGATCAACCAACCAATCAATCGATCGATCAACCAACCAATCAATCACTCCATCAAAATACTTGATTTAGGTTTAGTGACAGTTCCACCATATAAGTATAAAATAAATACTTATTCATAGAAACATAAACATTTGCAATAAAAGATCAGAAACTGACATGAATGCGATGTTAAGAAATCCAATATGTAAGACCAAATCTAGTCTCATATATAACTACCTTAATACGGTATTAATATATCGCCCAGCCCTACTTTAGATCTCCATGCAGTTTGTACCGTAAATGTTGTACATTCATATTTGATCTTAATTTCTTTAATTCTTACTTTGGCTTTCATTGTCTCTGCTTTTCTTGTTTTCACAACCCATCCGTTCATCCTTGCAGTCGTCCTCTGTCCGCCGTGACATTCAGCATCCCTTTCGGGCTGGACAGTGATGTAGACATTGTGATGGGAAACCCCATAGATGCCGTCTTTCACTCTGTCAGCAACGACAGCCTCTCCGCCGGCATCCCAGCGATGACCACCTCTGTGACGGGGAAGCCTTGTGTCCCGTACGGTCCTCCAGAGGAACTGAGCCACCTGGTCAGCGCTTCAGCCCCATCGCAGCGCTCGTCCTGGGGCCCTTACGCCCACACAACGCCCCTGGGAGAACTGCCCACCATCGAGGAGGCCCTGCAGGTGGTGCAGACCCCCAAGAAGGGAAGGACACCAGAGAAAAGTGGAAAAGGAGTGTTGGGATCGAGACCTGAGCCAAGGTTACGTCCTGAAGGAGCCCCGGCTGGTTTCTTCCTGCACTCCCCCGAGGAGGATCAGCTCAGCAGCTCCGCTCCCTGTCGCTCCGGAGTCCTCCATCGGCCGGTTGGTGGGGAAGCGGGAGGCAATGAAAGGCGAGGAAGAGGAGAGAGGAAGGAGAGGTCAGGACGGACCTCCGATATGTCCCGTGATGACGACTCTGTTCTGCGAGATGGCAGCGTTGACTCCTCTGAAGCGTCCGATGATACGCCCAGAAACGCCCCGGGGAACATGCGACCAGGCGGCGGACGGCAGGGAAACAGCAGCAACAGCAACAGTCCACGCATGACAAGCTTTGCAGAGCGCCGGGATCACAGAAGAAGACAGCCTGCTGCTGCTGGAGAGGAGTCGGCCTCTGCTCCAACAACACCAGGGACTCCACACACACCCTCCACCCCAGCAGGGGCACCGGGACACCAGGACAGCCCCGGCTCCAGAGGCCCTGAACTGGGCTCTGAGGCCTGGGAGTTAGGCGCTCGTCTGGAGGAAAAACGCAAAAGCATCGAAGCCCAAAAAAGACGCATCGAAGCCATCTTTGCCAAGCACAGACAGAGGCTCGGAAAAACTGCCTTTTTGCAACTGAAAAGAGAGCAAGGAGAGGGGGGAGGGGCGGGAGCCGAGGAGGCGAGTCTCACCCTGGAGGAGAGCCTCACTTGTATGGAGGCGCAACTGAAACGGGAGGAGGAGAGGGAAGAGAAGGAGAAAGAGAAGCCGTCTGCATCCAACCCTCCTCGGTTAGAGAAGCAGGTCACATTCTCCGTTGAGAATAAGAAGGTTCCAGAGAAGGTCGGAGAAGCTGCTTTCGTGGAGTGCAACGAGGTGGTGCAGAAACTGAGTGAAGCTCTGCAGTCTCTACAGAAGGACATGCAGAAACTCACAGAACAGCAGCAGCAGCTCATGAGCAACCAAAGACCCACAAACACATCCAGAACCGCGTCCAAATCTACACCGAGAAGTACCCCCAAAACACCCCCCCACACCCCGACCAAGACACCTCCAAGAACCCCAACCAAGTCTTCTTCAAGGAGCATCAGCAAGGCCTGGGTGATCCCTGATGCTGGTGCTGCCGACTCCCCGTCCCGGCGCTCTCACCTCCTTCCCCTCTCCGCCTCCCCAAAGACTATCATATCGTCCTCCTGCCCGACTCCCCGCACAAAGATCCAGTCCTCATCGTCTCACCGCAGCCCGAAGCACCACCCTCGTGCCCAAAATCCGCCTCACCCAAGACCCTGCGAACTAAAGTTTCCCACATACAACCGGGCCTTGGCACCGACACACAACGTGGACACCCTCCCCCATTTGAGGCGGGTATCCCCCAGCAAGTATCAGGATCAGTCGTCCTCTTCCTTCCGAATTGGCGGGCCTCGGACGCCTGAAGACTCTCTGCAGGGCGTCCAGCAGCCGCAACACGACGGAAACACCTCGGACACGGCCTCCAGTGATACCCCGACTCAGTTCAGCATTGAGCTGGAAGACGTGGGGGCTGTGGGAGGGCTGCCGGTCTTACCTCGACACGACCGTCAGACAGGTAGAAGCAGCTCCGGGGCGCCCTCCGAGTGCTCGTTTGAGAGCGAGTCCTTGTCTCTATCTGCTGCTTTAGGCGCAGTAGGCGCGGGGAAAAGGCAGGATGAAGGGCAGGAGTTTTCTTCTGATTCTATGAGCGACCACACGGAGTCTGGGGTGGAACCTGCTGGAGGACTCGCTGCTGAACCTCTGGACCCCGTAGAACAGCAGCTGGACCTGGCAGCAGCAGGAGGAGGTGGTTGTTTGCCCGAACAGGAAGCTGAAACTGAAGCAGAACCGACTGAAACTTTGGAAGAAAGTATTGAGCAGAATGAGCCCGGGCCGAGAGGAGGGATCGGATTCTTCTTTCAGGTGAGTGATGGCGAAACAACATGGAGGTGAACAAAGATTTAATTACAGCAGGGGTGAAGGGATCAAGGGATGAAGGAAGGGAAGAACGAAGGGTTAAAGGGATCAAGGGATGAAGGAAGGGAAGAACGAAGGGCTAAAGGGATCAAGGGATGTACGGACGGAGGGAGGAAGGGATGAAGGCATGAATTCATGTAGCTAGGGTTTAAGGGATATTTAGGGAAGGAGGGATAAATGTATGAGGAGATGTAGGGATGTAGGGATGGAGGGATGTAGGGATGGAGGGATGGAGGGATGAAGGGATGGAGGGATGAAGGGATGGAGGGATGAAGGGATGTAGGGATGGAGGGATGAAGGGATCAGTGGAGGAAGGAAAGTAGGGTGGAAGGGATGAAGGGAGGGAGGGATGGAGGGATGTAGGGATGAAGGGATGAAGGGATGGAGGGATGAAGGGATGGAGGGATGTAGGGATGGAGGGATGAAGGGATGTAGGGATGGAGGGATGAAGGGATGGAGGGATGTCGGGATGGAGGGATGAAGGGATGGAGGGATGGAGGGATGAAGGGATGGAGGGATGAAGGGATGGAGGGATGTAGGGATGGAGGGATGAAGGGATGGAGGGATGAAGGGATGTAGGGATGGAGGGATGGAGGGATGGAGGGATGAAGGGATGAAGGGATGGAGGGATGAAGGGATGGAGGGATGTAGGGATGAAGGGATGAAGGGATGGAGGGATGAAGGGATGGAGGGATGGAGGGATGAAGGGATGGAGGGATGTAGGGATGAAGGGATGGAGGGATGAAGGGATGGAGGGATGAAGGGATGAAGGATGGAGGGATGTAGGGATGGAGGGATGAAGGGATGTAGGGATGAAGGGATGGAGGGATGTAGGGATGTAGGGATGAAGGGATGTAGGAATGAAGGGATGAAGCTAGGGAGCTAGAGAGGGAGGTAGGGAAGATGGGATGATGGGAGAGAGGGATGAAAGTATGTAGTAGGGAAGGGATATAGGAATTAAGGGATGTAGGAATATTCATAACCTCAGTTAACTGCCATGACAGTCGATATATGATGCTGTTTGTGTGTTTGTGTGGGTGTGTGTGGTTCTGTGGTTGTGTATTTGTGTGGTTGTGTTCATGATGCTGTTTGTGTGGTTGTGTGTTTGTGTGGTTGTGTTCATGATGCTGGTTGTGTGGTTGTGTTTATGATGCTGGTTGTGTGGTTGTGTTATGATGCTGGTTGTGTGGTTGTGTGGTTGTGTGTTTGTGTGGTTGTGTTCATGACGCTGGTTGTGTGGTTGTGTTGTGATGCTGGTTGTGTGGTTGTGTTATGATGCTGGTTGTGTGGTTGTGTGGTTGTGTGTTTGTGTGGTTGTGTTCATGACGCTGGTTGTGTGGTTGTGTTGTGATGCTGGTTGTGTGGTTGTGTTATGATGCTGTTTGTGTGGTTGTGTGTTTGTGTGGTTGTGTTCATGACGCTGGTTGTGTGGTTGTGTTGTGATGCTGGTTGTGTGGTTGTGTTATGACGCTGGTTGTGTGGTTGTGTTGTGATGCTGGTTGTGTGGTTGTGTGGTTGTGTTATGACGCTGGTTGTGTGGTTGTGTTGTGATGCTGGTTGTGTGGTTGTGTTATGATGCTGGTTGTGTGGTTGTGTTGTGATGCTGGTTGTGTGGTTGTGTGGTTGTGTTATGATGCTGGTTGTGTGGTTGTGTTATGATGCTGGTTGTGTGTTTGTGTTATGATGCTGGTTGTGTGGTTGTGTTGTGCTGCTGGTTGTGTGGTTGTGTTGTGCTGCTGGTTGTGTGGTTGTGTTATGATGCTGGTTGTGTGTTTGTGTTTGTGATGCTGGTTGTGTGGTTGTGTTGTGATGCTGGTTGTGTGTTTGTGTTTGTGATGCTGGTTGTGTGTTTGTGTTGTGATGCTGGTTGTGTGTTTGTGTTTGTGATGCTGGTTGTGTGGTTGTGTTATGATGCTGGTTGTGTGTTTGTGTTGTGACGCTGGTTGTGTGTTTGTGTTATGATGCTGGTTGTGTGTTTGTGTTATGACGCTGGTTGTGTGGTTGTGTGGTTGTGTTGTGATGCTGGTTGTGTGTTTGTGTTGTGACGCTGGTTGTGTGTTTGTGTTATGATGCTGGTTGTGTGTTTGTGTTATGACGCTGGTTGTGTGGTTGTGTGGTTGTGTTGTGATGCTGGTTGTGTGTTTGTGTTGTGATGCTGGTTGTGTGTTTGTGTTGTGACGCTGGTTGTGTGTTTGTGTTATGATGCTGGTTGTGTGTTTGTGTTATGACGCTGGTTGTGTGGTTGTGTGGTTGTGTTGTGATGCTGGTTGTGTGTTTGTGTTGTGACGCTGGTTGTGTGTTTGTGTTATGATGCTGGTTGTGTGTTTGTGTTGTGACGCTGGTTGTGTGTTTGTGTTATGATGCTGGTTGTGTGTTTGTGTTATGACGCTGGTTGTGTGGTTGTGTGATTGTGTTGTGATGCTGGTTGTGTTATGATGCTGGTTGTGTGGTTGTGTTATGACGCTGGTTGTGTGGTTGTGTTGTGATGCTGGTTGTGTTATGATGCTGGTTGTGTGTTTGCAGGGGGACGTGCACAGTGAGGAGGAGATGGCCCAGCGCAGAGCTCTGCTGCTGGAGAAACAGCAGAGGAGAGCGGAGGAGCTGAGGAAGAGGAGGCAGGAGAACGAGCAGGAGAGGGAGAACAGGTAACACCGCCTCGTGTAGCTGAATGTCGTGCGGTGGTCAAGTCGTGTGCTCAGCAGCTACAGTGATGTGGCAACGCTCCTCCAACAGAGCAGCATGAATATAAACAGGACATAGAACAAATAAAACAGATCAAACAGTGCGAGAGAATGTTTTGAGATGTGAAGTGAATACAAATAGAATAGAAATAGTGCAGAAGAGTCAATATGCAAGTACATGGAATGATATATCAGATCGTTTGCTGAATACAAGCAGATGAATGTTTATGGATGTTCTTTAAACAGTTCAGGTTTAACAGTCTGATGTAAAAGTAACTGCTCTTTGCTTCAGACCCTCCTCCACCCCCCCCGCAGGCCACACCTCCCCCTCCCCCACTCCTCCAGACACACCTTTCAGGCGGGGAACCTTCACGAGACTGGAGTACGATCGGCGGCATCAGCTCAAGATCATGGACAACTTTGACAAAATGCTCCAGGAGAAGCTGAGCAGTCATGGCCGACCCTCCGGGAAGAAGACCAGGTCCCGTCCCCGCAGTATGACCCGCGAGGAGACCAAGCTGTCTCTGAGTCCATCCAAGGGAACCACGGGTACTGAACCACCGGTTTTATGAATGCAGTTCAGGAGAGGGAAACCCAAAAAGATTATTAGGGCCTCTCCGTCCTCAAAAACGATTGAGCGACCAATCAGAATCAAGTGTTCCACTAAGCCAGGTTTTCATTTCTTATTATGTCTGTTTCTCCAGGCGCTAAGTTGACCAAAGTCCACTCCAACCCCTCCCTCAACCTGACCGCGACGGACGAGCCCGGGAACAGAACCCCCCCCAAGAGAGCCCCAAGGTAAACTGCTGCAGAGATGTTATATACTTCCATTAACACCGCAGCACAGCCTGAGGGATTTATATATATATATCTCTCCTAACATTGAATGGACTGCCATGATGTTTGCACAAAAGCTCCTGTATTGCCATTGAGTAGCACCTGAGTGTAGAGCATGGTCGATGAATGAGCTACTAATGCTAACATGCTATGCTATGTCATCATATAACAACACTTTTCTAAATTTAAATACAATTCTTTCTAGGTAGTGTCTGAAGAATTTAAATGATGTATTTTCAAATTTCAATTAAGAAAGAAGTCCCGTTGCATGATCATTTGATATGTTATTGATATGTATGTCCCGGGCTAACATTAGCACGATGCTATGCTAACGGTCCCAGGTCAAAGATAGTGGTATCGTTAGCTCTGGTTTGCTTTCCCTCCCCCAGTCGTCCTGACTCGCCCTTAGTCTGTGTGACTCCGAGTAAACTGGTGAATCAGAACGGAGACAAAGACGGTGAGACCTCAGCGGCCCCGGAGTACACAGGTGCAGTACTAATACCTGAGTATATATATTATCAAAGTACTTGTGTTAGTACTCAGCTCGGAGCCTGTGTTTGTGTCTCAGGTCCCAAACTGTTCAAAGAGCCGAGCTTCAAGTCCAACAAGTTCATCATCCACAACGCCCTGTCGCGCTGCTGCCTCGCAGGGAAGGTCAACGAGACGCAGAAGAGCAAGATCGTGGAGGTACGGCATTCGTTTTACTCTCAACAACATTTAAACCTTAACGTGATTTCCAACATGCGTTACAGATCCTGCTCAGAGGTTTCACTTCGGTTGGTTTTCTGTGGTGCTGTGTCTCTGATCTTGTTTATAAGATGTATCAACATGTCGCCCGTAAACAAGATGTCTCCGCGGACGTAAACAACAACGTGACGTCGTAGCTCCGTAAAAACAAAGCTGTCTGACGCTCTGTTAGACACTCAGATGTCTGGAGTCGTTGTTCAGCCTTTGAGGAACAGACATGTTGTTTTCTGGGTATACTATCTTTACTTGGTTCGCTAAATAAAGTCTGTGACTGTTGCTATGCATGTTATTATATCTTAGGCACAGGGAGGAGGGAGGAGGGAGGAGGGAGGAGGGAGGAGGGAGGAGGTGTCACATGTGTGTGTGGAAAAACAAAATGCCAGAAAAATGTCTCGTGATAGAAATAACTAAATGCACACTAATTAAAGATGAAATGCAGATAAAGGTATAATGACGTTGTTGCTCCGCCCCCAGGAGATGGAGAAGAGTCCCGCCCACCACTTCCTGATCCTCTTCAGGGACTCCAGCTGTCAGTTCCGGGGCGTCTACACCCTGAATCCGGACTCTCAGGATCTGGTTCGTCTGACTGGAGTCGGCCCGCGCTCCGTCAGCTCGGCACAGGTGGAGCACATCTACAAGTACAGCTCGGACAGGAAGCAGTTCAGCGCCATCCCCTCCAAGACCATGGGCATGAGCGTGGACGCCTTCACCATCCCTGGCAGCCTGTGGCATGGAGGAGGAGGAGCAGGAGGCGCAGGGGGAGCAGGAGGAGCAGGAGGAGCAGGGGCAGCAGGAAGTCGCAGGGCCAGTGTCAACAAGAAGGCCGTCCCCTCCAAGTGAGACACTCGGAGGACACGGTTGAAGACGAGACGTCATGCGACAGGCCTGCAGCGTCTGGGATGATGACTAGCCGTGATCATTTTAAATAACTGCGATATGATTCTGGATCTAATGATCATCTTTAAACCGTTTTCAGGTCTGAGCAGAAAATCACACAGAAAATCTAGATTCAGAGAAAAAGAATCTAAAATGTGTCGAGATACTAAAAAGAGAATCCCAATGTTAGGACGAAAATCAGTGAAAAATAAAAAACTAAATTCTCACTTTTCCTCAATACTCAAAAATGATGAACTGTTGGTCATGTGACCCCATGTGACCCCATGTGACCCCATGTGACCTGTGGCCCTAATACTCTTCTGGTTACTGAATGATCGTGGTGTGATTTTCTTAGAGGATTATAGTCTCCGTTGCTCCACGGTGCTCCACGATGCTCCACGGTACTCCACGGTACTCCACGGTACTCCACGTTCTGATTTGGAGCAGCAGGAGGCGCAGAAAGTCGAAGGGCCAACAAGGAGGCCGTCACCTCCAAGTGAGACACGTGCACGAAGTTTCAGAGAAAACTGTTTTTAAAGATGTCGTTTATGTGCAGCGAAGACGTTACGTGACGGGGCTGCGGCGTCTGGGGACGATGACTAGCTGTGGTTACTTTAACGATATGATTCTAGATCTAATTTGATGATTTTTGAAATGTTATTGCCAGTATTATTGAGAGATGTGTTGACAGGAGAGGACCGGGCCACAGGTGAGGAGACGTTGAGGTCTGACCCAAAGCCCATGAAAGGGTAGGTCGGAGGAAAAGTCCGTACTTCTGAGGAAATCAGAATTTTGAGAGAAAAAAATTCTTGAAACAAAATTGTGAGAGAAAAGTGAACATTTGGGAGAAAAGGCGTTCTGTCACGATTCACGAGAAAACAATCTGAATTTGGGACAAAAGTCAACATGTGTAACGTCAGGACAACGGGCTCGTCTCCTGAAGGATCATGGGGGACTTTTTGTAAAGGATTTTTGTATTAAGTCTGTAGAATAATCTGCTCCAGGAAACTTCTGCTATGTTCACGTGTTGAGCCTTCACCACATATCGCCCTCACTGGGATCAGTCGGAGGACTTTCCTAGAAACACAGAACACTATAAACATCATCTCCACGCCGTGTTCATGTGGATGAAACGTCCACAGCGCTTTCCTGTTGTTACATTAAAGCAACACTCACAGCCTGATGCTACTGGTCACATGACCTGATGCTACTGGTCACATGACCTGATCACATGACCCTGATGCTACTGGTCACATGACCTGATCACATGACCCTGATGCTACTGATCACATGACCCTGATCACATGACCCTGATGCTACTGATCACATGACCCTGATCACATGACCCTGATCACATGACCCTGATGGTACTGATCACATGACCCTGATCACATGACCCTGATGCTACTGGTCACATGACCTGATCACATGACCCTGATGCTACTGATCACATGACCCTGATCACATGACCCTGATGGTACTGATCACATGACCCTGATGCTACTGATCACATGACCCTGATGCTACTGATCACATGACCCTGATCACATGACCCTGATGGTACTGATCACATGACCCTGATCACATGACCCTGATGGTACTGATCACATGACCCTGATCACATGACCCTGATCACATGACCCTGATGGTACTGATCACATGACCCTGATCACATGACCCTGATCACATGACCCTGATGGTACTGATCACATGACCCTGATCACATGACCCTGATGGTACTGATCACATGACCCTGATCACATGACCCTGATGGTACTGATCACATGACCCTGATCACATGACCCCTGTCTGTCTCCTGAGTTTTATACATCCAGCCAAACAACAGGAAATGCCTTCTGGTGTCAGGACACATTATGTTCTGCAGGACGAGAGATAAGCGTCTGGTGCAGAGGAGATGTGTGATGCTTCTGCACGGTTTGATCAGCTGTGTGGGTACGAGCGTCAGGTACCAAACAAACACTGAACTGATATAATGTTAAAGACGTGATGATACTTCGCCCGAGTTGTTGCGCTCTCCGTTGGGATTGGGTCTCATGAGAAACCAGTCCAGTTCTCTGAATGTTAGAGGGATAGTTTGTGTGTATTTGTACACAGCTTTACCTCCTGCCCTGTGCCGCCACCAGACTTCACAGAAACACTCGTTCTGCAGAACACGGAGGAGTTTCTGCTGCTCGTTGGTTACTTTGGCTTCTTGTGTGAGCTTCGGTGTTAAGACGGGTTGGTTTGCATCCACCAAGGTCACATGATATCAAGAAGTAACCGACCAGCAGCTCCTCTGTCCTGTGGGGAGGAAGTAGCGTGTTCTTTCCATGGAGTCTGGCGGCTCTAAGGAAAGCTAGTTAGCAGCTTTAGTTCCTGTCAGAAATATAGAATAAGGCTGACATGATATAGTGTTCATTCATCTGATACTGCCCACAGAGGACATGGCTTCTCCTGGCGCTGTGGTGATACACTGACACCTCGAGCCTCTGTCTGGCACCACAGGCCTCTGCTCAAAGGTTCACCTACACAGGTATCGTGGAGGAGACATGCAGAGAGATGGATGTGTGCAGAATAATTCACCTTATTTCCAGGAAACAAAAGGTGTTATGGTTCGGTTGTGTCCGCTAACGTTAACAAGGAAACAGCTCATATTTTTATAAAGCAGAACATATTCAACGTCAATGTCAGAACGATATTTAATGGAAAGACAGAATTATCTTTAGAGTTGAGAAGAGACCCTGTTGACCCCTGGTTGACCCCTGGTTGACCCCTGTTGACCCCGTCCCAGCAGCAGAGTGTAATGAGCGTCTCCTTTACTTTCACAGATTAAACATGTTCCAAGAACACACCATGCTGTAGTTTCTCTTGTTCTTTTCAACATGTATTTATACATATTTATCAAAATACTACACTATGGTTTGTTGGTTCATATTATTGCAAAACAGAAACATTTCGGCGTCCGCGACTCCATCAGCAAGCGCATGTTCCTCTCTAATATCCAACGTGCTTTTCAATAGCAAACCGTGTCTTGGAAGTAGATCAGTGCAGACAAGAAGAAGAAGAGTGTAAAGAAATGTTACTTGGATAAAGTTTCTAAATATACTTACAAAACAATGGAAATGGTTTCATCAGTAAATGATAACTCTTTAGTCATATCTACATTGTGCATCGAGCCAGCAGTCGGGGTCAGATCGCTTGTTGCAACATCATGTTCCACAATAAATATTTACAATTCAGAAATTAGGCTGTGAAATACTTAACACAATCTCTGCATTTGAGCCATTCAGAGGAATAAGAACTAGGCTGAAAACTCATCGCCTCGTTCTGGGAGAGCTCCACCCTGAGACATGTATTTCATAAATCCATATCACCCTGTGTACATCATTTTCATTTCATTTCAAACCTTTATTTAACCAGATTGGTCCCATTGAGACCTGCAGCATATAGGTTCCACATGAAACATAAAACAATAAAGGACATTATATTTACAGGATACCAGTTATTAGTATTTATACATAGAAATGTGATCGTAAAAAAACAGGAGTCCTTCAAAGTCAGTGGGATTAGTTAAAGGTCTTGCAGGTCTCCCCTGAGAAAGAGATCTATGATCTCAAGGGACAATCTGGATAAATAAAGGTTTGCAACTAAACTAAATGATTAGTTGACCGTGCTGTACGATGCAGCTGGGTCCTCTCAGGGTCCGCCCTCGGGTCCTGAGAGACACATGATGAGATGTTAGTGGTAATAATAACGCAAAGGGGATTAAACGATATGTGAGCAATGTTCCCGTGTGAGGGTCTGCTCACCTCGGGCAGCACTGCTGAACTGGACGCAGCGCACTCCGGGACTTCCTGCTGCTCCGTGTGCCGAGGGGCCGAGCTGCTCTCATGTGGGAGTACAGAGGGTCCGCCCGGCTGTGGGGGAAGTGAACGCTGGCCCACTGAAGGTCCTCCGGCTGATCAGGTACACTGAAGGTCCTCCGGCTGATCAGGTACACACTGCAGGGGGAATGGACCCAGCACAGGAAGCCAAAGCAGCAGCAGCGTGGTTCATCACCATGCTGCTGTGGGACAGAACAGAGGACAGGACAACAGGTAGGAAAACCTCTGGGTGGACTTGGAATGTGTTGGAGAATAATCCTCCCTTACTCCTCGGTATCTAACCTGTTTGCCCTTTGACGTGTATGACCAACCCTGCCTCTGTTATCTCTGAAGGAACGGGATGCTTCAGCTATATGCTGATATTCCCAGTTTATGACCGGGCAACTCTCGGTCACAGAGTCTAAGGGTCAGACAAGAGACTCCAGATGTTTACGCTATCTCCCCAACATGTTGATTAACTCTCTGTAAACTAGTTGAAAGGTCTATCGAGAGAGAGAGAGAGAGAGAGAGAGAGAGAGAGAGAGAGAGAGAGAGAGAGAGAGAGAGAGAGAGAGAGAGAGAGAGAGAGAGAGAGAGCTGTGTGACTTGTGATGTGAATCCTCTGCCGATACTTGCAGTGGCGACTGGTCATTAGGGGCAGGTGGGGCACAGCCCCACCTAGTGTCAGCAGAAAGTATTACAAATAATGATTACAAAAAAAATAATATATATTGTAAAATATAAATATAAAATATATTTTAAGATCATGTTTAATCATCTGATTCGTCTCATTGCTGTTTTAGTCTGTGTTCTTCTAATTAGTGTCTACAGTGTCCAGTGGCGTTTCTATATGTACAAAAGTGGTGGGGCACAAAAAACTCAGATGTCTATATATAAGCTTCTGCAGAGAGGTTCATGGCTGGTGAGGCACTGACTCTTCAGGTTTACAAATATATTAAATCAAAATATAATATTATTTTCAAAAGCTTTTTTTGTCTGATGCTTCAATTACTTTTAAACAGACAGTTCAACAGAAGGATACCCACAAAAATGTAATTTTATCATTTAAATATTGAATTGTTCTCTCTTAGTAAGATCCCATTTTCAATAAAATTGCAGTCTTACCTTGACTTGAAGATTAAGTCCATTTGCCTTTCCTTCTGGACAAAAATCTCTATTACTTTTTTGTAAAAGTCCTCCTTATCTTCTTGTAGTTTCAAAAGTCTATCATAAATCTAATCTAATCAATAGATTTATGATTCGAAAATGATAAAAGTAGGGTAGACATGTGGATATTATCCGGCTGAACAAAACGTACATTTATCTAACAGCTACATTTCCCACAGATCTTATTTTGAGCTATTTTCTAAAATCCTATGGAGAAATCTTGTTGCTTTTTTGTGGAGGGAAGCCATGCGCAGTTTACTTCCTGGTTTTAGGACGCCTCACTGCAGCTCTCTCGTCTCCTCTTCACACACCACACTTTTCGCGGCACACGTACTTACAGCCAATCAGCTCTGAGTGATGTGAGATGACGTATGGTGGGGATGGCAGCACTTTGCCCCTATGGTCATTATTTTTTGCCACACACATTACATAGGAAAATACTCTGAGCATGCGCAGTGTAGTTTTTGCAGTCACCGTTCACTCAGACAGAGAGAGGGAGGGGCAGGATCGGGTGTTGTCCCACATGGCTCTAAACAGCTCAATAGGCACACACTGTAGACACTAATCAGAAGAACACAGACTAAAACAGCAATGAGACGAATCAGATGATTAAACATGATCTTAAAATATATTTTATATATTTTTTAATTTATTTTTTGCATTTTGTTGTAATCATTATTTTAATACTTTCTGCTGACAATAGGTGGGGCTGTGCCCCACCTGCCCCTAATGACCAGTCGCCACTGACAGTGTCACACTGTTTAGTGCCATGTGGGACAGAACCCGATCCGGGCCATGAGTTTGACATGTGGGGGCTACATGTGGGGGCTACATGTGGGGGCTACATGTGGGGGCTACAGTTTATGACATATGTTCATATCTCGAATCAGGCTAACCTGCTGCAGAGACTCTGTGGGGCTCCATCGCCCCACACTGAACTTCAGACATACAGTGTGTAGGAAAAGCATATTATTTTTAAATCATATTTTACATATATTTCTGGGTGCATTCCATATTTTAAACACAAATATTGACAATTTATATAATTAATCAGTATTATTATTAATAATAATGTTGTTGAGTGTGGTTTAGGGAGGGCGCTCGCTACGGGCCAGCTGCCACTGTTCATAATAACGTTGAACATCTGAGTACCACGCAGATGGTGTGACTGAAACAAACTGGGAGTATATGAATTCACAAAACGTACCATCACACCAATCTGATGAAAGGTGGAGTTACTTCGTCCTTACTTGTTCTGGGCTCCACAGGAATACCTCCCGCTGTGTTCAGCTCTGAAGTCAGTGACGGTGAAGATCTGTCCTGAAGCTTTTGGGGAGTCTTCATCCTCCGTGTACCAGGCGTAGCTAGCTGCGGGGTTAGCATCACTGCTACAGGTCAGAGTCACTGCACGGCCCTCCTCTCTCTCAGCAGAGGGACTCACGGACACAGAGGCAGGCTTTGGAGAGTCTGCAGGAGAAGTGTTTAAAGGTATTCACATGGAAGGGTAGATATAATGTCCAGAGGCGCGAAGCAGGAACCGTTTCTCACTAACACAACGCAACACGTTTTAAAGCTTGGAGCACCTGGAGGAGATAACATGAACACATTTCACATCTAATTCCACGGTGGAAGATGTTTTAAAGAACAATAGTTTAATAAAACACAGAGTGGGTGGTTCACTTGATTCCATCCTTTATCAGAAGTCTAAGCACTTTGAGGGAACGTGTTCATCTTTATGTCATGGAAGAAGTCTCCTTCATAATTCTCCTTTATTCTTATTCCTTTATTCTTATCCCTCGTAGCTAGAGTATATTTTACCTATTTTAAAAACCTAGAGCCTGAGGGCTGAACTGAACTAGGTTTTCACTTTGAGGTCTGTGTGTGCACGTGCCATGTCTGCTGGCGACCTCTGGTGGGCAAATAGATAAATGAGTGCAATGATGATATATGTTATATTGTATGTAGTGATGGGAGTTACGGCTCTTTGAAGGGAGCCGGATCGTATGGCTCGGTTCCTTTCAAAGAGACGTTTTTTAAGGGGGTGGGGTTACAGGTTTATCTGCGAAATGATCTCCAGGATAACGATTGACTGTATTCCAGACCTAATGTCAATAATCTGCAGTGTAAACATGACACAAGGTGGCGCTGTATCCATGTCATCATGTCAGTGAATGTACTTTGAATTTACCCTCGATGTCTTAAGTAAATAAAGTTGCCTTGAATGAAATGCACGCAACTCTTAATATTAGATACTGTGTTTTTAAGTGGCGATGGAGATTATTTGTTGAGGCTGCTTTAAAGGATATGCTGCCTTTCCAAATGGTGCGCTTTGTCACTGCCTGGGTTCTGGTTGAAGTGCATCCAAATGCTGCTGCGTTTCCTGTTTGGCTCATTTTCCATCTGAAAAACATGTGGTCTACCTGTCCTGCACCACTTGTTATGACTTCTCTCCCTCTATTCCCTTAAAGAGCCTGTGACACGGTTTTCCCCCATCATCCAAACCCATCAATTTGAGTACATATTGTCCCCTTGAAAACCGTTACTGAACTGATTTTGGATATTTGTACTTTGATAACCATCAATCTGCCTTCAATGTTGACAATTTTCTGGATCTTCTCGCGGATTCTTCAAGTCCCGCCAAATGATGGGTGACGTCATTGCGGGCACAGCGCTCCAGCTGCACCGTCCAGGATCCCAGCATCTGCATGTAAACCTTTATATATATACAGTCAGATGTAAACGCACGACGGCGCACACAGCAGCAAGCTCAGACAGCGATGACAGGTTAATGTTGAACGTGTCTGAGAGCTCATATGAGGCTGAGGGATCGGTTTATGTTGTATCTGTTAGAAGTTTAGGAATGAGGTGCGTCGATATGGGCGATCATATGGTCATGTAGCCAGTGGTGGAATGGGACTACAAACCATCCCGGGACTCTCGACCGGCCCACTTCGGTACCGCTAGTAAATTGTCAACGGGGGGAGCGGGGGATGTAAAATACAAATATAATGTATAATGTCTGTGTCTTTGACATTAGCGCTGCTAGCCACCTGTGCCCTGTACTACGAAGCCAGTTCAACAGACCCTGGATATGTTTGAGTAACAAACAAACTAACAACAAACTAACAAACGAGATCTCGCTAAGCGGTCCTACGACGCTGGTTATCAACTCGGTAAATCAAGCCAGGGTTTCTCTCTCCAGCTGAGAGCGCGTTCACGTCTAAGACACGAGTGGATCTGACTTTACATTTGTCTCGAGTGTTTCGTCAACATAACGTGTTAAATAATACTTCTGCATCCAGTCTGTGACACTGTGAGTGCTGCACGGCCAGATGAGGCTGGAGAAGCTGACTCAGATCAGGAAATATATGATATATTATGATATTATATGATCGATGATCTGATTGATGATGTAATATGAATGATAAGTGCGACACGTCGGCGTCTTCTCTGCATACGGCAGTTTAAACTGTATTTCCTTTATCCTGTAATATGACTTGAGAGATTTAAACTCCGCACACTGAGTGGATCTCTTTTCTATAGACGCCGGAGGCGGGCAGCGTCAGGTAAAAGAAGTTATTTAGCCTTCTCAAACCTGAGCCTCACGCGCCGCCTATGGGGGATGTGCTGGTGACTTATCCGACCGGCCCACTTCGGTACCGGCCCATCGGGATTCGTCCCGATGGCCAGTCCGCCACAGCACCCAGCCCACGTAAACTGTCAACGGGGGGAGCCTCGCTGCGGGGAAACGGTGGACCTAGTGTCCCGATCGGAGTGGGAATAATAATAATAATCCGTGCATTTTATCCATTAATTTCCCCAACATTGTGGTAAAAAACCACACGTTTAATCCACGTTGGTGTACTACAACTACAAAAAGCATCGGTTTGTTTTCTCATCAGTAAATGCAGACCGGCTCAAACAAACGATTTTTAATCATCATCCTCACTCATCATTTAATGTATCATATGTTCGCCGAATTGACATGAAAGCACTAATAAATGTAGTTTCATCCTCTTGAGTTTATAACCACAAAAATAATCGATTTGTTAATTTTGTTTTTATATCACATCCGACGGGAGGATATTCAGCAGCTCTCACTCCCGATTTGTAATCCTAATGTAATCATCATCTTCACCACGATCATTTATGTTTATGTCGCCGAATTGACATGAAAGCACTGACAAATATGAATATACTGTAGTCAACTTCATTAAAATGTTATTAACGTGCCTAAACTCAGTAATTCACCATTTCTACACATGACACAACACACTTTGTCCGTGTTTGGCTCTCGAAGCGTTCCCGCATTGACGTCACTTCCGGCTTCCCCCAAAACTTCAAAATGAGTGAAGGAATTTCCCCGCGATGTTCGAAATTATTGATATTTAACGAAACGGTATCGTTTTTTCTTTTTTAAACTGACGGTTCGAGATTACTAGTAGCCCAATATTTCATTGCACAACAGTTGTTGGGATGGTGTCACAGGCTCTTTAAGACCCACCCCATCTCACTCCTCGTGCTGAAACCTGCCAATCAGAGTAGGGGGGCGGGTCTTCACAGAATACGTTAAGGCAGTGGTTCCCAAAGTGGGGGGCGCAGAGGCATGACAGGGGGGACGCGAGAGACCAGGAGGAAAAATGGTTATTACATTTTTTTTTAAAAAGATAAAAAAATTAAAAATCATCATAATTTGAAAAATTATTGATTCGAAAATAATATGATACAGTACTATTACGTCTGGGTCTCTGTGTTTCATTAAAGCTCGGCTCTGTGTGTGTGTGTGTGTGTGTGTGTGTGTGTGTGTGTGTGAAGAGCCATTTTGTGTGCGAGAGAGAGAGCGCACCGGTACCAGAGATTGTTGTTGTTAGCTTCTGGTGCTAGCGAGCTACGCTAACGGAGAAGGAGTTTTTTCAACAACAAAGTGGAGGAGAGTCTCTCCGGTCAGACTGAGAGACTCAGTGAGCTAAAGGACTCTCTCAGCGTCATCTCAGTGGGACTCAAATGTTTTGGTCACCATTAATGAAAACAATTATTTCCGAGGCACACGTTTATATGATCATTATAGATATAAAAAATAAGAGAATAAATGAAAAACAGGTATGAAATACTATAAGACACTAAAACAAGAATAAAGTTTAAAAGGGTGATTTGTAAAATATCCATTAAGAAAAAGTAAATCTGTTTCCAGGTCAGTTTCATCTGGGTGTTGAGAGAGGTATAGATCTCTCATGTTGCTCTCAAAGTGCACCAGATTGATGCTTTAACTTCAATATTTAGAAATAAATCTTCCCGGGGGAGCATGCCCCCGGACCCCCCTATGTGAGGTCCACTCACCACCTATAAAAATAACACTTGACCCCTACCTATATGCCGTGAGCTGATTATCGAGCCTTCATTGTAACACTGTGTGTGTGTGTGTGTGTGTGTGTGTGTGTGTGTGTGTGTGTGTGTGTGTGTATGTGCGTGGGGAGTGTTGCAGTAGAACATTCCTCTGTAGCGCCCGGTGCATTAATGGGAAACCCTAAATGTTTGAGCACCCTCTATGAAACGTCAAGCTACCCCACAGCACCCCCAAAATAAATCTCTGGCGCCGCCACTGAGCCTGACTTGTGTTGGGGGGCCCGACTCTTTTTTTTCTTCAAAGGGGGGGCCTGACAGAAAAAGTTTGAGAACCACTGCGTTAAGGGAACACAATCAAGCTTTTTAAAAGGCGAGTGGATTTTGGCAGGCAGTGAGTGCGGACCAACGAGTGAACTATAACAAGAACGGCTCTCACCAAGTACGACTCGGTTCCCCTCGTTCAAACCAAAGAGCCGTTCAAAAGAATCGGCTCGTTCGCGACCGACACATCACTATTTGTATGTTAATGTTATTATGTTAGTAAACTCACTCACTGAAGCCGAGGGGAAGTCCTCATGTCCCTTCAGAGCACAGGAACAACTGAACCATATCTGAAGTCTGCATCAGGAGACGTGTCTTCCTTCACTTCCTGTCCGTTCTTAGACCACATGTAGGAAGTATGACCAGGTGGACAACTGCTGAGACACTGAAGGAGAGTAGACGATCCTGATCGGCTCACCTGCACCTGGAGATCTGAATAAAGCTAGAATTAACAAAACTGTCATTATGTTCATACATAAATATAAATCAAAACATCACACTACATTTGCAAGAAGTCGAAATTAAGAAATGAATTGTTACAACTCAGTTATTGTTATAAACCCAGCGTAAATGTTACCTGTGACGGACAGAGTGGGTCCAGGTTTGTTCTGAACCTGAACTGATCCGAGTCGCTCTCTCTCAGGTTTCTGGGTCTCAGAGTGCAGGTGTTGTTTCCACAGAGATCCTCAACACGACCTGCGTACTCTCAGATCTACAGGTTCACCATCTTTCTTCTCAGTGAACCAGAATTTCTGCACTGTGTTAACACCATCTTTCCATGTGGATGGGTAGCTGCAGCTCATCTCCACTGTTGATCCTTTCACTGCACAGACCTCAGTAAAGGAGTAAGTCTCTCCGCAGCCAAGCTCACCCTGACCCGCTGAAACACAGAGCATCAGGAACTAGAATCAAAGTGAATCTACACATTGTTGAGAAATTGCCTGAACAGAATGTAAAAATAAACATGTTACAATCTTTACTGGATAGAGCAGAAAAACACATGTGGATTCCTTCGTAGGCACTTTAAAACCAAGGAGACTTTTTGACTTTGTTGTTTCTTAATCAAAGCCAACAAGTCCTCCAACTCATACGACCAAACAGGTCGATTGTTTAAGCAGCTTAGATTACGACCCATCGCCACGTTTTAAAGTGTAGCACCTCTAGTGGTCGTGTGAGAAACAACATGCTCCCGTTTATTCACAAATATCCTTCTCTGGAAAATCCTAAATTGTAGAATAGTTTAGCATTAAAATGCTTTTTGATTAGATTTCTAGCGAGAAGTATATATTGTACTCTTAGAATCCACGTCCAGTCGATATGTAGGATCTACAGTTTGATAGATCTTACGAAGATGATTTGAGGTATGCGGCAGCCTCCATGTAAAGTTACGGGTTGAAAACAGTATTTCCGGTCTCAACGTTTTCAAAATAAAACCAATGATCAAATGAACATTTAATATTCATTACTAAAGGTACAGCCGCATCATCGCAGCGCACAAAACCTATTACAACAACAGCTCCTAACAGCATAATCACAATTGTTCCTGTCTGTTCAGCAGCTGGATCGACAGCGGAACAAAGGAAAACTTATAGCTGTCCGATCTACAGTTTGGTAATCTATACCTTCTGCAGCTCAAACTCTCTATACAGGACGTGTTTGGGGTCGCTTGTGATTTGACGGCCTTGCTCTCTCACCATCTCCTCAAACATCTCCTGAAGAGAGGACGGTGGAAGCACGCCAGTTATTTTTCCAGCCCTTTTTATCCAGCTCTGGAGTTGTGATTTAGATTGAACTGCCAAGTTACCAAACCATGTTGTGATGCCCTAACGGATAATAGACGCTGCCCTGTAGAACATGAACATGACGCATGCATCCACTCCATGGACCCTGAGCCGACCTGAGCTGGCTTATCTCTGAGCCGCCTGATCCACCTGATGGGCCCGGCCTAACTGAGCATCAAACTAAACCCCCAAATATTTAAAACGTGAAACTTGCTCCACTCCCTCCCTGTGGATAAGGACGGGGCTGTGATCGCCTACTGACTTGGGGTCAAAGGTCATTTCCTTTGTGTTTTTAACATGTGACACCAGGTTGTCCGCCTCACGCCACTTCACGACCTCTTCAACCTCAAGTTTATACATAGAAACGTCCGAGTCTCTCGTCAGTAGACTCAGTGTGGCTGTGTCCTCAGAGAGCTTCATGATGTGGTTGTGTGTGTGCTGACTCCTCACTCATGTGTAGAGTGTGAAGAGGAGAGCAGAGCTAACCTCGCAGCCTTGTGGCGCCCCGGTGCGTATGACCTGTGTGTCAGAGGGTCGAGTTTCACCTGCTGCTGTCTCTCAGTAGGAAGGAGTGATACCATCTGATCAAGTGAGGGTTCACCTCCATCTGTTTGAGCTTCTTTAACATCATTTGGGGAAGAATAGTATTAAAAGCTGAGCTAACGTCCATGAACATTAATCGAGCATAAGCTGAAGGGTGTTCCAGGTGTTTTAGAATAAAGAGTTGTAGAGGTCAGAGCCTCATCTGTACCTCCACACACTGGTAGGGGTCCAAGAGGTGTTGCACCTCAGTTCGCAAGTTCCCTACAATAATCCGTTCTAGTGACTTCATAACTATTGAGGTCGAAGCCACTGGTCTGAAGTCGCTGTTGTCATGTGGGCATGGTTTCTTTGCAACTGGTATGATGACAGCTTTCTTCCATATTTCATCCTGCCATAGACGGACAGGTTTAGAGACTACTTCTCTTGATGGCAGCCTTAGAGGTGGGGATCAGCTGGACGGTGTTATGGTCTGAATTTGAAAGGGGGGTCTAATCCAAGCAGCATACGCATTTTTGATGTTGCCATAACATTTGTCCAGCATGTTATTTTTCCGGGTGCCATTTTGTACGTATTGCTGGAATCCCGGAAGTGTTTGCTATCCTGGCTCCAAGATGGTGGAATGAGCTTCCATTGACATCAGGACAGCAGAAAGCTCACACACCTTCCAGACTGAAGACTCATCTCCTTCGACTCCACTTCGAGCGATAGAACTACTAACAAAGCACTTATATACTAACAAAGGACTGGCTTCTCTAAAGCCAGCTGAGTAGCACTTGAAGTGTTTGGCTCTATGAAACCTGATGTACTTTATGATTCTGTTTTCTTCAAGGTTGTGTCTTCCTGGTCGAATGTACTTGTAAGTCGCTTTGGATAAAAGCGTCAGCTAAATGCAATGTAATGTAATGTAATACTGGCAACTTCTAATTGTGGGAAATACGAAAACGTCATATAAAGAGACGTGCCATATAATGCTGTGAAACACAAAATAGCCAGCATGTGTAGTTCGGGGGGGGGGGGCTGGACCCGGGGGCTGGACCCGGGGCTGGACCCGGGGGCTGGACCCGTCCAATTCCAGTTTTGGAAAGTCTGCCGTGGTTCCATTCCATTTCAAAGAGCTGTTGACGCTCAGCGTAACCTTGTCGCACTGCCACTCCAACATCCAATCACAGGGCTGGATGACTAATCACGGGGTTTGTAAAGCAAGGCGGATTTTGTAGTCCCAAACGATAGCTGGGGATTCTGGGTAGTGTAGTGTCTTCGGAAACTGTAGTGTCTAAACTCCTAAAAAACTATTTGTTTCTCTGAATCGAAGGTTAAAAACACAAAAGCATTGCACACAATTTTAACCAATCAATGTCGTGTAATTAACAAGGATAAACTGAGGTGTTGTAGTGGATGAGTAATGCAGATATATCACTGTGTAATTATTTGACAGTGAGGGGAATATATCCGGTTTTATTATGAAAACTTCGAGACCGGAAAAACTGTTTTCACCCACGCTAACTTTACATGGAAGCTGCTGCATATACACGTTCTCCTGGCGAGACCTCAGATCATCTCTGTAATATCTATCAAACTGTAGATCCTACACATCCACTGGACGTGGATTCTAAAAGTACAATATACACTTCTCGCTAGAAATCTAATCAAAAAGCGTTTTAATGGCCAAACTATTCTACAATGTAGGATTTTCCAGAGAGGGTTATTTGTGAATAAACGGGAGCATGTTGTTTCTTACACGACCACTAGAGGTGCTACACTTTAAAACGTGGCTATGGGTCGTAATCTAAGCTGCTTAAACAATCGACCTCTTTGGTCGTTTTTTGTAGGAGGACATGCTGACCAAAGCAGGTAGAGCAGAAGTCTACGCAGAAAGGGTATGTTCAGTTTGACACAAGGTTGGACAATGCCTTCATATAAATGAACAGTGAAGGATTAGCGATCACATGAAAGGTGGGGTAAGTCAGTTTGAGGAACCGGCTCGAGATACACTTGTTGTTATATTCCATGGAATGCTCTGAACATCCCGATAGCAATGAATATCTGAAGTGCTTTGACAAAAACTCCATAAAAACATCATCTGTGGAAGCCGTGGCGCTGTAAAAAGCTCGACCAATCATCTGAGCCGGCTAAAGGAACTGGATGGCCTGCCTGCCTGTCAGCCTTCCCTCGGGGCACACACTGATCTCGTGCCCTCATTGGTCATGTGCGCGTTCGTGTGTTGGAGGAGGCGCTCTGTGAGGAAGGGGCAGATTTGTTCCGGCTGTGTATTTTCAAATTCTAGCCACTCGAGCCGGTTGCTCCAAAATGACCGACCCCACCTTTCATTAGAACAGTGTGTGGTTCTGGTTCCAGCCCCCTCTCTGTCCGCTCTGTGGTCGGGGTGCTGCTGAGTGTGAACTATAACTATGAATGCAGAGCACTGAGGTGTGAGCAGCTTCTGTCGGATGCAGATAAGAAAAAGAAGCTTTAAACTCAGGGCGTGAGAATATAACACTGAGGTCAGAGAGGAGAGAAGGAACTAGAAGGGTTGGTGCAGACGTATGGCGACATAAGAGTTGAGTCAATATGTTAGAATAAGAATATCTCTCTAAATCACTTCAACCTAATAAAAACAGAGCTGGAGATTCTTTAAGTCGTCTTAAGAAAAAAACAAAGCAAAGTGTTTTCACAGAGAGGATGGAGCAGTTATGCAGACACTATACTCTCTTGTTATCGCTTGTTAAGTGACGAGCAAACAGATATGCTATGCAGACGACTCGAGCAAAGGACAGAGGCAACGCACGACAAGAACATCCATCAAACGTAACGTCTTTGAGTTTCTACAATTCTACACACAAATACATTTAAAGTGTTTCTGCTGGGTTTGCCTTTTACACAAATCCATCCCACGTATTCCCACAGGAGACCTGGTTCTACGAGTCCCACGTTTTCCTAGAATCCCCCCTGTTCCTGTGATGAATGTAAGTGTAGATGTACCTGACACAGAGAGCAGGACGACGACTAATCCCCTCGCTGCTGCAGTGAGACTCAGAGCTGCTGCTCTCACCTCGTTGAGACTATAACACGTGTCAGATTAAATCATGTTCACAGGAGGTTCACAGAATCATTACGTCTATAAACTGTTTCTAATCACAGGGAAGGAGGAACGACGTGTTCAAAGATAACTTTCCTCTGTCGTCAATGAGCAGCAGACGGATATCAGGCTGTTAAGAGCTTTCCTTCCTCTTTAGATTATTAGCATGCATGATGAGCCACACGCCAGTTATCACCCATCACACAATAAAGATTGCTATCAGCTGTTTATATTCATCTATCTGTTTATATTCATCTATCTGTTTATATTCATCTATCAGCTGTTTATATTCATCTATCTGCTGTTTATATTCATCTATCTGTTTTATATTCATCTATCAGCTGTTTATATTCATCTATCTGTTTATATTCATCTATCAGCTGTTTATATTCATCTATCTGCTGTTTATATTCATCTATCTGTTTATATTCATCTATCAGCTGTTTATATTCATCTATCTGTTTATATTCATCTATCTGTTTATATTCATCTATCAGCTGTTTATATTCATCTATCTGCTGTTTATATTCATCTATCAGCTGTTTATATTCATCTATCAGCTGTTTATATTCATCTATCTGTTTATATTCATCTATCAGCTGTTTATATTCATCTATCTGTTTATATTCATCTATCAGTTTATATTCATCTATCTGTTGTTTATATTCATCTATCTGTTTATATTCATCTATCTGTTTATATTCATCTATCTGTTTATATTCATCTATCAGCTGTTTATATTATGAAGCTCAGCGCAAGTTCAGACAGGAAGACCTATCACCCGTATTGGTCGTCATGGCAATACTCGCTCCCTCCACTAGATGACAGGGAGCGCCACTCCTCAGCCAACCTATCACGCCCCTCTATTCACAAGCCTAATGATCGCACCTGTTAATCCCTCTATATATGCTCTCCCCTGTTCTATCAGCTGTCTTCCAGGGGCAAGTCCTACGAACCTGGTTCAACCTAACCTGATATGTTTGAGTTAGCCTGGTTGGCCTAATCCAGAACATACGCGCTCTCGCTAAGCGGTACTACGACGCTGGTTATCAAGTGGATCTCTCAAGCCAGCCGTGTCCTATCTAGCTAGGTGCACGTTCACATGAGAGGGGTGGGATCTGGAGCATTCGACCAATCACAGACATGGAGAAGCTACTGACAGCGCAGCGTCATACTTCCTGAATGAAAAGTGAACTTTAATACTAGTCAAAAATGAAGAAGTTAAACTTTAAACATCCATGACTTAAACACTTTATCCAGGATCAAAGCCACAGAGCTGCACCTGCAAGGTGAACACAGCTGGAACAGAACACGTGTTTGAATGAGTACATCAACAGGTTTATGATATCACTGCCCGTCTAACACACCATCTGACTTTAATTACATTTGTCTCGAGTGTTTCGTCAACTTAATGTGTTGCTTAAAATAATACTTCTGCATCCAGTATGTGACACTGTGAGTGTTGAACGGCCAGATACGGCTCAGTGACTCAGATCAGGAGACATGTGATACATCATGAAGTGATGTGCCGCGGACTGTACTTAATGTACTCTGATCCGGTTACTTATGTTGTGGCAGATATTTAAGTAAGCTTTCTTAACGCTAATGTTATAATAGTCAGATTGCTCTGAAGATGGAGGTGATATTCTATTCATGTTCACGTTCACACAGTCGGTGATTTTTGCCGGCCGTCTTTCCTGCGACGGCAGCTTTTCTGTATTTCCTTTCTCCTGTAATATGACTTGATCGCTTTAAACTCCGCACACTGAGCTCTGATTGGTCAGCAGGCGGTGCTTTCACTGAGTTGAGCTCTTAGCCTGCAACCTAACCTGGTCCCGACCAGGTTAGCCGCTAAGCATATATTACCATGGAGATCTAGCCGCTAAAAAGAGAACCAGCTTCGTAGGACCGGAAAGCCGGAGTTTTCCCTGAATTTAGCCGGCTAAGCGAAAATCCTGCTTCGTAGTATACCCCCCAGGTCTAGACCCGGGGGGGGTTCATCGGAAACGGTTCTTCCCTTCCCGATTGATGTCCCACAAAACCTGGGCCTAATCGCCAAAACACCATTTCATTCACTTGTTATAAACTGTCATCATTATGTTTCATTTATATAATGTGACCGATAATAAATATGTATTCCATACATCACGTCTCTCCTGATTGAACTGTAATATGTTTTTCATCACACTTGTCGAGCGCTGAGTCGATGACTTCTTTCATGGCACTTTCTGGAATACTGCACTTTTACTTCTTACATGTTTTTGACGTTTTCATGTTTTTTTTACCGTGACTTTTCCCCCATTTTGGACATTTAGATTTTACTCATATTTTCAAAACACTATACGTTTCTCCTAATGTTCAGACTTTTTCTTACAAACTAAACCATGCACTTTTTTCATAATTTGTTGACATTATTCTTTGACTTTTTTCAAATCTTTTCTGCATAATCTATAATGAGGTTTTCATATTTTTTGACATACTACTTTTACATGTTTTCGACATACTATACAATTACATTTTTTAAGTTTTTGACAAACTTTAGTATGACTTTTTTTAAACATGTGTTGTTATCCTAGAATACGGCTTTTTCATAATTTTCGTCTTACTTTACTCAGACTTTTTCCAAATACTCTACTATGACTGTCATCGTTTTTTTAATACTATACTGTGACATTTGTATTATACTTAATATATATACTCAAAGACCTCATGAAGGAAAACATATGAAGCTTTAAATCTTTCTCCGATGGTTTTTATTCTATCAAAACTCATGTTTTTAGTGTAATGAAGAGACGAAACAAACTAATCTGACCGATTGCTCCACGTTGATATCGCTGTGTCAGGAATTATTTCGGCAGTCCACATGAAATCTGACAGCCAGCCCTAAAACAATCAGAATAATAAATAAATGATTCTCCTGAAACGTCCAAAGACACAAATCATTCAGAGTCTGACGAGAGCTTGTTTTGGTTTTTATTGCACCTTCGTCAGAGCTCAGCATGGAGCTCAGACGCACATGGAGAGCGATCAGTGGGTCAGGCTCACGGGGTCTGAGGAGCGATCAGTGGGTCAGGCTCACGGGGTCTGAGGAGTGATCAGTGGGTCAGGCTCACGGGGTCTGAGGAGCGATCAGTGGGTCAGGCTCACGGGGTCTGAGGAGCGATCAGTGGGTCAGGCTCACGGGGTCTGAGGAGTCATCAGGGGGTCAGGCTCACGGGGTCTGGGGAGCGATCAGTGGGTCAGGCTCACGGGGTCTGAGGAGTGATCAGTGGGTCAGGCTCACGGGGTCTGAGGAGTGATCAGTGGGTCAGGTTCACGGGGTCTGGGGAGTGATCAGTGGGTCAGGCTCACGGGGTCTGAGAAGCGATCAGTGGGTCAGGTTCACGGGGTCTGAGGCTCACGGGGTCTAAGGAGTGATCAGTGGGTCAGGCTCACGGGGTCTGAGGAGTGATCAGTGGGTCAGGCTCACGGGGTCTGAGGAGCGATAGAGATTTAAAGGGATTACTAGTCCGCTTTTCAAATCTCCGCACGTCCCTAACAAGCTGGTTATCATACAGGAAGGAATCCAGAGCATACAATTAACCGTTTAAACAATAATCTACTTTAATGGTAATATGACAATGCAATACAATCAATACAGTACAAATTCAATACAGTTATCTTTGGGATCCCACATTTACCTGATACTCACGTGAGCCAGCCAGAGGAAAGAGACTGAACACAGCGTGGTTCCTGTGTTTAATACATTGCTAACAATGGGAGGAGTTATCTGATCCTCCCTTCCAGACCTCCGTGATTGGCTGCCCAAATATCACCAACACCTCACTTCTTAAGTTTCCCCAATCACAGTAGCTTAGCTTCATTATCTCCTAGATCTGAGTTGACTGTAAGTCAAACCCTCACCTTCCCCCATCTTACTTTGTTCTCAAATACCACATGTCAACAGGCCCCAAATCCAGCTCACAGTTTTCTACACAAATCATTTCCCATTTTAAGCTTCTTCATAGTTTGCTAACATGAATACATACAAATATTTCCTTACAATTCCCCCTTTTTATCTCCTTCTCAAGAGATAAACTTACACAAGGCATTTTGAAACATAACTATTGTCACTCCTCTCCACTGTGTTCATCTCTCAACATTATATTTAGAGCCCTTAAAACATTGCCCGCCTCCGTCCCTCACTCACCTTCCCGGCTGCTGAAACCCTCATCCACGCATTTGTCACTTCAAGACTGGACTACTGCAACAGTATCCTGTATGGTTCATCATCCAAAATCCTAAATAAACTACAATACATCCAGAACTGCGCTGCCCGCCTCCTCACCAGAGTTGGGTGTAACGCGTTACTTTGTAACGCGTTACTGTAATAATATTACTTTGTCGGTAACGGAGTAGTGTAACGCGCTACTTTTATAATCCAGTAATCACACTACAGTTACTAACATTGCCCCGACACACGTTACTTCGTTACTTTCTAAAATCAGTCATAATCAAACCTCAACAAACACCTGCAAAGAACACATGCTAGGTGAAGCTAACGCACATAGCTGTTGTTTATTTATATCACACACACACACACACACACACACACACACACACACACACACACACACACACACACACACACACACACACACACACACACACACACACACACACACACACACACACACACACACACACACACACACACACACACACACACACACACACACACACACACACACACACACACACACACACACACGTAGTTCTTCTTCTCTGTTTTCCGGTTGTTGCTTGTTTTGAATGACGAATACACACTACCGCTGCCTGCTGGTAAGGAGAGTTATTGCCACTCACGCATGCGCAGTTCGTACGTGCTCGGCTGAAGTCTGGCTCCAGTGCAACACATGGCCAACACGCAGGAGAACACGCTTACTTTTTAAAGTAATATGTAATATATTACTTTTTTTTAGTAACGACCCCATCTCTGCTCCTCACCCACACCCGCTCCAGAGACCACATCACCCCCGTCCTTCAAAACCTGCACTGGCTCCCTGTTCGTCAACGAATACACTTCAAAATCCTTCTGCTAACACACAAAGCTCTCAATAACCAGGCCCCCCCCCCTACCTCTCCAACCTGATCCACCGCTACACCCCTTCCCCCTACCTCTCCGACCTGATCCACCACTACACCCCTTCCCGCAGCCTTCGCTCATCAGAAGCGAACCTCCTTTCTATCCCCAAGAAAACCAAGCTCCGAACCTGGGGGGACAGAGCCTTCTCCATCGCTGCCCCCACCCTCTGGAACTCCCTCCCACAACACATCAGAGACTGCACTGACCCCCCCACTTTCAAAACACTGACCAAAACACACCTCTTCAGACTGGCTTTTAATCTGTGAATTATGCTGTATTGCTGTTTTAATAACTTTTAAATGTTATTTTATCTTGTTCTAATAACTTTTAAATTCTATTTTATCATGTTTTATCACCATTGTAAAGCGTCTTTGAGCACCTGGAAAAGCGCTTCGAAATGCAATGTATTATTATTATTATTATTATTATTTGGAAACAGCCCTTCATAGCAATTTCTTATGGCAGAAGGAGAGGGAGACCAAAACATGTCAAAAAACTGCGTCCTTGTCTGCTGAGTCTCCATACTCGTCCTCTCCCTCCGAGACACAGGCCAACAGTGTCATTTTATACGGAGAGGGAGAAGCAGCAAAAAAATTGTTTAATAAAAGTTCCTCAAAAAATGGCATATTAAAAGTTCCACACCGGCAATATCCACCAAAAATGGGATACAAGAACAAACTCCACACCAGCTATATCCACCTGTGAGCGGAGAGTGGAGTCCCCTGTGCCGTCCTGGCTTGCCGTGTCTTTGTCCCCTCTGATCCGCTGACGGAGGCTTCTGGGCTGCCTGCTAGAGAGATGTCTTCCTTCTCCTCCGGCTCGCTGATGGCGGCTTCCGAGTCGATGCTGAATAGATGTCCTCCCGATCTTCCTTCTCCGGTCCGATGATGATGCCTCCTGGGACGACTGCTGGATGGATGTCCTCGAGGTCCTTCTCCTCCAGTCCGCTGATGACAGCATCCGAGTCGACCTCCATGACGAGAGCCAGATCCGTCCTGATGTCGTCTAGGGTCCTCGCAGGTGTTTTCCCGACCGCACACTGGCTCCAGTGGTACCAGTTGTCCCCCTTTCCTTGTAGACGGACGGCATGGGATATCCGCTGGGTCACTCGGTCGGGGCCGGAGAGCCTGGGGTTGATCCAGGGGTTGATCCACTTTGTCCCGATGACCTTCAGCCTCCTGCGTCTCGGGTCCCCCTTTTGGCGTCAACAACCTGTGTGGAGAAATCTGATACAAATCCCTCAAGCCTACGCTCCGGGCTCTGGGGCCCTCAGCCGTTTGACCCACCACTGCGTGGCCACTTGGAGCCTGTTGGTGGGGTGTCTTAAAACAACAGACATCTGTGCACAGGTTTTCTAAATTAATTGTGCAGCTTCAGAATCTTAATACTCGGACTGTGCCAACTAAATAAGAACCCCAACATCTTTAGGTAAACTAAATAACATATTTCAATAGCTCTGAATTTCTGACAAGCATCTGTGTTTATTTTTAAATGAAATCCTTGAGATCCCATTAAAAATCTAAATATGATTTGAACTGCTAATGTTTCTGGTAAAGAAACGCACTAATGTTATGGTTTCAAAAACAACCAAAATCACAATACTAACAAAGTGAATGGCTTCCTGGTGATACTGCTTCTACCCGTCAGTGCTTAGATATTATCCCGCTGAAAAAATGAATACAGAATTCCAACAAACTGTCCTCAAATGTCTTTCTATTATAAATGTAGATGACATGTATATCCCCATAATGACCTGAACAATAAAGTCTATGGCTTTTACTTCTTTACCAGGCTAGTTACATGATGTTGTCTAAATTAAATTGTGTCTCATTACATTACTATGTTTTAGCTTTAACTGTACATATGTTCTTTCTACATTTCAAACCTCAGTTACTTTAATACCCGTTGAAACATTAGTTGAAACATTACTCACAGGTCAGCTTCTTCAGTATTCCATTCTGGACTTACATCTCTCTGGTAGCCCCTTGGCCACTGATTCTTTATCTGTGTTACCTGCTATAACTCAATCAATCTTAGAGACATGTCAACATTCATCAAACGGTGTCTTATCCCCAGATATGGAGCAGGTCAATTCTAAAACTGTCAATCAATGGTCAGATTGAACAATGTAGATTGTGAAGTTTACACGCCCCCTTTTTTACACATTAACTCATGTGTAAATAAAATCCTGTATGGGAAGAAAACCTTCAGGTCATAATGGATTATAAGAAAATACCAAACATTTCCCCCAAATGTACATCCATCATTTCCACAGTAAACACTTCAGTGAAATGAAGTGTTTCTCTCCCTCTTTCAGTCTTAAAAGAAACAGAATCCTCAAATGTCATAGTTTGAGTTTCACATTCTGCAAACCGCCACCTCCTGTGGGAGTGAAATATCATCAAGCAGATTAGAAACGGTTTCCCCTTTTGTGGAATTGTAGGAAACCTCTCATTTCACACATTATTATCACACAAAAATAATGTGTTAGTCCAAAACATGCTTGATTAGTCATCGTTTTAAATCATGCAGTTGCACTGATCAGATGCAGACATACACTCACTCACACTCACACTGTCAGGTTGTAAAGTCAGGTTTGGTCAGTTACACCTCAGAGTCAGTCATTGACAGTGCCTTCCCAAGTTACCCTGTCCGTCAGGGTCAAAGGTCAGTTGGTCTCAGTCTTTTTGGCCATGTGTCGTGCTCTGCAGAGATGTTCCAGCACAGGCCAGCATCCTCCGTCTATACAAATCTGTATATATGGAGCGCCATCATTTATTAATTCACAATTACAACTATAATTTTCAAGATATCTCCAACCCCTCATTGCCGTTTCCCACATTCCCTGAAAAGTGTCTAGCCAATAAAAATGTCACTTCCTTAGAGTACTACTACTACTACTGCAATTCATTTACACCTAATTAGTATTAAAATGACTAATAGATCTATTTCAGAAACTTGTGTACATCACTATTATCTTGTGTCAAAACATTACTAGGATCTGTAAAGCTCTGCTATGTATTCCATAACTCATTCTATTAATTTATCTTCAATTCTGGTGCACTTAAAGACTAAAGTTACCCTCTTTAACAGTGCGTGGAACCCTGGGTGTCCGAACATGCAACAATTACTCCCTATTTCATCAAGGATTTAAAAACAGAAGTCATTTCGTATGTCCATCCGAAAGCCCTCCTATGGTAATAACTATGCCACAATGGTGGAACCAATACCTCAAATTGAAATACCATATTTTGTTTGGAACCAGCTTTCCCTTCAACATGACCTATATAAAGAAATATTTGTCTGATCTTATAGAGCTGTTACTAAAACTCTCCCTTTGAACTGATCAATACTGTAACAAATTAAAACACTACCAAATTCACACATGAATAAAAAGTCTAGTGCATACTTCCTTCATGCCCCCCCCTTTTCTATCAGTGTGTTTTAGAATGATTTTTCACTTCACTTTAATAGTTTTCCTCTTTACCGCTATTTTTTATTTACCAATTGACTAATTTATGGTTAATACATCTTCTTATCTTCACTTATTTATCAAGTCAATTCAAGTTCTTTACAATACATTAGTAGATACCTTGTGGAGTATTCACAATAACTAATCCCCTCTAGGATATGAAATCCGTTCATCTTTACGCAGATACTATTTCCTTATTTATATTTTGTTCATGATAACAATGGTATAACAACCACACGTTTTACCCATAGCTAGTTTCTATAACAAGATTATTATGTGTGACCTAATAATCAGATGTCTTGTTTGCTAACCAAGAATATTCAACTTTAATCTTTTCAACATTCCAGACCATCGTTTGAACAATCAGCCTCCCTTCTCAAACACTAACCCTATTGTTCTACACCACCCTCTGGAAAACTCTTGCACAGTTATGCTGTCAAATCATCGCATAATTTCTTCAGAGTCTGAACCGTCTGAGACCAGCCTGTCTCAAGATCTTGTCATAATGTGAACAGTCAGTGATGCGTTGTCCTCTGCAGCTGTAGTCAATAGGATCAATGAAACTCTTGCACTGGGATGTCCTGAGGGGGAAGGAACCTCTGGATCAATGTGCTATAATCAGCAGACACACGTTGTCCTCTGCACAGCAGGAATCCCCAAAAACTTCTGTTCCTCTTCACACCACTGTTGCCCCGGCAACGAGGTACACGCAAAATGTCAAACCCTCCTCAGAGATGCGTTCTTTGCACAGTTCTTCTGTTTCTGTATTGAGCAACTATTCACCAACACACTGATTCAGAGTACAACCCAAAGGTGGCGAACAACTTTCCAGTGCCGCTGTAATCACAATAAATCAGCAACTGGAGAAAAACTCAATTTAAATCTCTCCCCCAAAGGGTTACAAAATAAAACGGCTGAGTGTCTATATGGTCAGGAATGCTGAAACATGTGAATGTTAAAACAAATCAATGGCAGTAGTCTACCCAGATTCTTTACTCCATTAAAAGTAGTAAAACCACATTGTAAAATCTCCTTTGTCTAGCTGAAGTCCTGCCCCCAAAATTCTTAGTCAGGAAAAAATAAACTTCATCTTTAAAATGTTCTTTAATTTGAAACCAAAAAAGGTCTTCCTTCTCCACCATGATCCTATCTCTACATCAAAGTCCATACAAACTGATGATTTATCTTTAGAAACCATGAGGAATGACAGTTCTCACAAAACACTATTCTTCCTTACTTCAGTTCTAAACCAAATGAGCCAAACAGGAAACCCCCTTTAACCACTTGCTTATTCTATTCTTTAACTGTTTATCTAAGTTGTGTTACAAGCAGGTTAGATCTGTAATGAATTAAAATCAATATTTAAGGACGTAATATAAGTTCAATATATTGTTAAGCTAATTACTGTTTTATTGTGAAGGCATCTCTGGCGAACAGCGGCCTTTGGCTTTTATTTTGAAAGGCCGTTCCGGAAATATACACCGTAATATGAACAGTGAGTTTGACTTCTAGAAACACGGAAGGTTACGATAACAATCGTTCTAATGCAATAACTAAAGTCATGAAAGAGACAAGGAGGGGGAAAGGCGTGTGGAAGCAAGCAATGAACTGAAAATGTCACCAATCCTCTGTTTTAACGTGATGGCGCACATTGAAAACCGAAGCGGGCATAAGCACCACTGTTATATAAACATTAATAGATTCCTTCTGACTGACAAGCGTTCAAAAACCCTTCTGCTTATCACTTAGGCTACTACTTTTTGTTTTATTCATAACCTAAAAATACAATTGTGATGAATAGCTTGCTCTTTTACCATTACATTTACCAACATAAAACAAGGTCTTTACTAATCAACAATGACAACCAACAGACAGAACAATCAAGAAACAGATCAATACAAATCCTAAATAACATTACAATATATATTTCTTACAGTGAGTTCGTTATCTAATGTTTAACAAATTCTCATCTTTCTATGTGTAATGTGACGACCCCTCCCCCCTTCTGCCTGGCTGTGCTCCCTGCCTTGCTGTCTTCTGGCAGGTACTGGGAGTGTCGTCCTGTTTGTGCCCGCCCATCTAGAGGCGGAGCCACCAGAAGGCATAAAGGTTTCCCAGCTGCAAGGATCAATCTCTCTGATTCAGATCCTGGCATGCTGCAGCAACCTCAGCCTACAGCCTGTGTTAGGTTTGATGCACCCTCCAACATGCTACAACACCCTTCCACACACTCACACACTGCTCACACTACTGACAGTCTGATTCTTACCACATTATACATCAGAGGTGTTCTTCAACAATCTGTTAAATAAATATATATTTGGCATTAAACTCTGTGTGGCCTCCCTGTTTGTTCCAGCCTTTGGAAGGTTGTAACAAGTGGGGGCTCGTCCGGGATCACTTCCGGTGCTGGATAAAGGACATGGTGACCTATTTCAGTCAGGGAGTGTTCACACAGCTGGTTGGTTGACTCTGAGTTTTGTAGGGGAAAATAGGTCAGGTTGATCTTACTGTCTAAGTAACTGGTCTTACTCACAGTTGTGTTTCTGTCCAAGGCAAGCTATGTTTTCCGGTATTGCTGTTTTGTGTTAAAGGCTGTCAAATGTTTGGAACCCTTATTTCTGTTAGGTATAAGCAATGAGAGACACAAGCTGTCTCCATTGAACCTTTTTTTGTTTTTGTTTGTTATTTTTGTGTAGTAAGTGGCTAGAGCATTTGCTCGGGTGCACTCCATGACTGCCTAGGTGATTTTCAATTGCTGAGAATTAACCGGGTCACTGGGCTTTTGTGCTTAAAATCCTACCACAATTCTACACGAAGACTAGGGGTGAGTGAGTCAGTAAGCATTTGGTAAGGCAGTTAGCCAGAGGAGTGGGGTCTCCATATGTAAAACTGTCTTTCACTATCAGTTACTGCTGGAAAAACCTTGCCTTGGTCGGTAAACGGTTAAATGGCTTCTATTGAAGATTTTGTTGAGTCCCCAAATGAGGATTTGTTGGGTACTTATAAAAAAGATCAGCTTTTGAGAGTGGCTGACCATTACGGTCTTGAACTTCCCAAAAAGTTGAATAAAGAGGAGTTGTTGGTAGAAATAAAGGCACAGTTAGTGGAAAAAAGTGTTTTGTCTGTCTTTCTGGGGCCTACCTCCCAACAGTCAATTGAGTCAGGTAATGTTTCAGGTGTGGCTCCAGTCCTGTCTGGACTTGGGGTTGGACTGTCATTTAAAGAACAGAAGGAGCTTCTCATGCTACACTTGGAACGTGATGTGGAGATAGAAAAGTTGAGACAAAATGCCCGTCTTCAGGAAGCAGAGATCGCTCAAGTTCAGGTTAGACAAAAACTAGACTTGGAGCGCTACAGATTGGAGCTGATGAGTGAAGGTAAGCTTCCAGCTGAGACCAGGAGAGCTGCAGAGACTGCAAATCAAGCATTTGATATTGCTGTTAATTTGAGGATAGTTCCGAGGTTCAACGAAAAGGACCCAGACATTTTCTTTGTGTTATTTGAGCGTCTAGCTGAGGCACGAGACTGGTCTGATGTTGAGCGCACCCTTCTGCTTCAGTGTGTCTTTACTGGAAAGGCCCAAGAGGCTTTTGCTGCCATGACTGCTGAAGACAGTAGCAATTACCAGTTGGTGAAAGCTGCTGTACTTCAGGCATTTGAGTTAGTACCTGAAGCATATCGACAGCGTTTTAGGTTACTCAGAAAAGAGAAGCAGTCACATATGGAGTTTGCTCGTGATTTAACCACTAGTTTCAACCGTTGGTGTGTTTCCTCACAGGTAAAAACTCTGGAAGATCTGCAGGAGCTTATCTTGCTTGAGCAATTCAAAGGTACCTTGCCTGACCGTGTTGTTACCTACATTAATGAGCAGAAAGTAAACTTAGTTTCAGAGGCAGCCAAGCTGGCAGATGAGTTTACTCTGACCCATAAGGTGTTTTTTGGCGACAGCCGTAGTCGTGGAGATGCGGGATACAAAGAGAGTAGTGCGGGGGCTCACTTCAGTAAAGGTGTTTCAGAAGGAAAAGATAAGTTTCCAGCTAGGATTGACCATGGGAATCGGGGTAAGTTTGACCCCAATCGTGTCTGTAATTACTGTTTTAATAAAGGACACTGGAGAAACGATTGTCCTGAGTGGAAGAGAAAGTCCAGGCCTGGGCCTGTGTCGGCAAAAGCGTCTGGGGCTGTAGCTTCGTTACGTGCAGTAGAAAGGGAAAATGTCATTGTGGCTGTGCGGAAACACACTCAGTCCTCCTTATCTGAATCGGTAATTCAGGCTCTTGTCAGTGAACATGAGGAGATAGACCCTGGTTATAAAGCTTTTGTGTCTGATGGTTTTGTTTCACTGGTCGGGAGTAAAGAGAAGGTACCGGTAAAGATATTAAGGGACTCAGGGGCGTTGGACTCGTTTATTGTTGGTTCTGTGTTACCTTTCTCTCCTAAAACAGACACCGGTTCCAGTGTTGAGGTCCGGGGGATGGGATTAACCGTCTTCTCTGCTCCACAGCATAAACTAACATTAGTTTCCAGTCTGCTGCAAGGGGAAGTGGTCATGGGAGTGCGTCCTTCTCTGCCTATGGGGGGCATACAGAGCATCTTGGGAAATGACCTGGCTGGTGATCGGGTATGGCCTGAGTCTCCAATCTCCCAGGTAGAAGGTGATAAATTCCCCAAAACCCCTTCTGTGATGCCTGCCAGCGGCGCAGTAACACGTGCGGCCAACCGTATTGTTTGTGACCTTACAAAAGATAAGAAAAAACAATCTGTATTTCCTGTGCCTACCTTTCCTTTGCCTTTCTCTTGTAGCGACCTTGGGAATGAGCAAAATAACGACCCCACCCTTCAGGCTCTGTACAGCCAAGTTCTACCGAATGGAATGTTGAGTCATGTAACTGAGCCACAGCGAACAGAATTAGTTGATCTAATCAAACATCTTATACGTTGGTGTCTCTTCCTCCACCCTTTTCATCTGGACATTAGGCATGTCAAAGGTGTGGATAATACAGTGGCTGATGCCATGTCCAGGGCTATAACCTCCTAGGTTAACAAGTGTTTTTCTCCCTGCAGGGGTGTCTGTTTTTTCTGTTTTGCCCTCTCTTAAAATGCTTCTTAGGTACCAAAGTTGCTGAGGGGTTGAGCAAGAGGCTACAGATGTGCTTGCAGGTTGTACGAACATTTGAAGGTTAACTTTTGTTGTGTCTATTGTGTTTGGTGGTTGTGTTTTTGTGCCTCAGGTTGGGAGGATCCTAGTGGGTCCTCCATTTTAAGGGAGGGGGTGTGACGACCCCTCCCCCCTTCTGCCTGGCTGTGCTCCCTGCCTTGCTGTCTTCTGGCAGGTACTGGGAGTGTCGTCCTGTTTGTGCCCGCCCATCTAGAGGCGGAGCCACCAGAAGGCATAAAGGTTGCCCAGCTGCAAGGATCAATCTCTCTGATTCAGATCCTGGCATGCTGCAGCAACCTCAGCCTACAGCCTGTGTTAGGTTTGATGCACCCTCCAACATGCTACAACACCCTTCCACACACTCACACACTGCTCACACTACTGACAGTCTGATTCTTACCACATTATACATCAGAGGTGTTCTTCAACAATCTGTTAAATAAATATATATTTGGCATTAAACTCTGTGTGGCCTCCCTGTTTGTTCCAGCCTTTTGAAGGTTGTAACAGTAATGTAGGTGGAATAATCCACTATTATATTAATCAAACTTTAACCTGCATGTACTACATATACTCATCAAACTACTTTCTCCTTTCCCTCAACGTTACTGTATGCAATTAAGTTCCTCTGAAATATATTTGAGTGAAATGATCAGTTAATGACGAATAGTACGAAATTCTTATTTATTTAAATATACAAGCCTTTTCTTTAGCCCCCTGTTTGATTCCACTTAAAATCAATCTCTTAATCTGTTCCCATTGCTCCCGGTAACTCCCTGGAATTTCAGAATTGTCTTAACCATTCTGACGTTCCATATTCACTTCGCTTTTATTTATCTGACTTAATTAATATGTGTTCACTTGTATTAATATACTGGGCTATTCTCGTTGTTACTATTAACGTGCTTCCCCCCCTTTCAGCCACTAGATGGCAGCAGCAGAGCACAAATGAGCTTCACTCTTCTGAGTGCATTGTCTGAGTCCCACAGACAATCGCTCACACAGGTATTTTAGGTAAAAATCACACAGATTTATTCCCCGTACAGTTTGTCCAGCTTGATAATGTGATGTGTATTTCAACAGACAAGCAAGACCGCGATTCTTCGACACCCATAAAGAATGTGACCATTCCATGGGGCATAAAAACCCAGGTCTTAGCGAGCCCTTTATCACACGTTAGCTTTTCAAATTAAGTTTACAGACAAAGGGAAACGAGAGCCGGTCCCGTCACAATTTCGGTGAGGTTTGCGTTCTCTTTCCCCTCGATTGAACATATAACAGACTTTTAAGCTTTTAGCTTTCAGCTTTGGTCTGTTATTTAACCCCAGTTTTAAACGGCGACCCGATCTAAAATATCGAGTTTCCAGGTTTTGTCGTGCAGGAATATAACCTCGCAACCCACAAACTGCACCGTTTCCACGCCACTCAGGAATAAGTATACCTGAGGTCCACGCCAAACTGCTCTATTTACGTTACGCAGGACTTTCTGTCTACCTTGCGATCAATGTTCACGTGTTGTATATAACTTTCCTAACATAGTAAAATATGCATTGTATATTCCATTTAAAACTTTAAAAACACTGTGAAACGCCTACAGACAATCCTACATTTTTAGCATCGATACCTTATTCGTAGTTGCAGGGCCCTGCTGATTGTCTGAGATGTTTAAAAGCGTTTGTTCCCGACCCATTCCGGTCGTCCGGATTCTTCCACAGCTCTGTTTACCAGGCACGTCGGGTCACCATTTGATAGAGATTTAAAGGGATTACTAGTCCGCTTTTCAAATCTCCGCGCGTCCCTAACAAGCTGGTTATCATACAGGAAGGAATCCAGAGCATACAATTAACCGTTTAAACAATAATCTACTTTAATGGTAATATGACAATGCAATACAATCAATACAGTACAAATTCAATACAGTTATCTTTGGGATCCCATATTTACCTGATACTCACGTGAGCCAGCCAGAGGAAAGAGAGAGAACACAGCGTGGTTCCTGTGTTTAATACATTGCTAACAATGGGAGGAGTTATCTGATCCTCCCTTCCAGACCTCCGTGATTGGCTGCCCAAATATCACCAACACCTCACTTCTTAAGTTTCCCCAATCACAGTAGCTTAGCTTCATTATCTCCTAGATCTGAGTTGACTGTAAGTCAAACCCTCACCTTCCCCCATCTTCCTTTGTTCTCAAATACCACATGTCAACAGGCCCCAAATCCAGCTCACAGTTTTCTACACAAATCATTTCCCATTTTAAGCTTATTCATAGTTTGCTAACATGAATACATACAAATATTTCCTTATAGGAGCGATCAGTGGGTCAGGCTCACGGGGTCTGAGGACTGATCAGTGGGTCAGGCTCACGGGGTCTGAGGAGCGATCAGTGGGTCAGGCTCACGGGGTCTGAGGACTGATCAGTGGGTCAGGCTCACGGGGTCTGAGGAGCGATCAGTGGGTCAGGCTCACGGGGTCTGAGGAGCGATCAGTGGGTCAGGCTCACGGGGTCTGAGGAGCGATCAGTGGGTCAGGCTCACGGGGTCTGAGGAGCGATCAGTGGGTCAGGCTCACGGGGTCTGAGGAGCGATCAGTGGGTCAGGCTCACGGGGTCTGAGGAGCGATCAGTGGGTCAGGCTCACGGGGTCTGAGGAGCGATCAGTGGGTCAGGCTCACGGGGTCTGAGGAGCGATCAGTGGGTCAGGTTCACGGGGTCTGAGGAACGGACGGCTGACAACGGGGCTTTCACACAGCAGACTCACTTTCAGATACAATCATCTGTATCCTCATTAAAAGTGAACAGACTTCCCCTCTGGGTTCCATCTGAATTTGAACATTCTTCCTCATGTGGGTTGGACTAAAAGAGGATAACACATGTATACGTTTGCTTATATTTGAGTACAATCCAACATAAAAACACTCTGGGGTCGAAAGTGAGAACTGAAATTCTACATTGAATTTATTGATAAAACATTAAACATTTCATTGAAAAAAGAACTTGTCTTTCTTCACTTTGTTGTTATGGATTCTGTTCTTTCTTCACTTTGCTGTTATGGGTTCTATCTTTCTTCACTTTGCTGTTATGGGTTCTATCTTTCTTCACTTTGCTGTTATGGGTTCTATCTTTCTTCACTTTGCTGTTATGGGTTCTATCTTTCTTCACTTTGCTGTTATGGATTCTGTTCTTTCTTCACTTTGCTGTTATGGGTTCTGTCTTTCTTCACTTTGCTGTTATGGATTCTGTTCTTTCTTCACTTTGCTGTTATGGATTCTGTTCTTTCTTCTTGTTTCCTTACATTTATTTGATTATATTTAAAACAAAATAAATACGTTAATTGATGTAATTATTGAACATTTTGAGACAGTTTTATAATCCATAAGGCCAACATATTTACAGCACTAATACTATAATGTTTTTACACAGAGCCGTGCACTATTTAGTGAATTGAAGTCTGCACCAAAGATCCCAATACCTTTATAATAAAGAGCCACACAGGGAGGAGGAGGAAGGCGTGGCTGAAGACTGAAACCACTTCCTCTGATTGATACTGGGAATATTGCTCCACAACACTTGAATACACATCTCAGTTGTTACTTTCAGGGATGTTAGGGTGCCCCGCTCTGGATTCTAGATAACTAATACATACATCTCTATGGATATTCTGGATATGATACGCTGCAGGTGCAAAGCTTTCAACACTGAGTGAGTCTCACCTCCACCGCCTCTCTTCTGATTGTGTTAATGCAGCTGCTTGAAGCTTAACCTCACCACAAAATCATCATTTATACATCAGTTACTCCCCGTGTGTATCTCAGCTCTGGAAGAAACCCAATGTCTCCGGAGCAAACGATCCAAAGAAAAGGGAAAGGTCCTGATGAATGGGGTAACCTTTGATACTGGAAAGCTGCCTCATAACCCAGCACCTCCTGAATAATACTCGTATCTCCTGTCGAATCTGGCGGGTTTTACATATTTTTAGGAACTTTATATTTATATTCTGAGAAATTGAATAAACACCCACAAAAAGGCCTGTCTATCATGTCACATGGCACCCAACGTGGGGATAAAGTAAAGCCCCCAAGAAGGGAAATGTCACTGTGACCAGAGAGCAGTAGATGTTAATAATTAGGACAGGAAGAGAATGTGAGGCTGTGAAAGAAAACGGTTTGCTACCATGGCTCCTAAATGGTGGAATGAGCTCCGGACAGAGACCATGGCGGACACAAAAGCTTCTAAAAAGTGAATGTAGGCCTTGCTTCTGATTCACCAGCCTATGACTCGCTGGAGGTGAATATATCTGCACTGTCCTTGTTGTTCGGAGTTTGATTCTTTATGGGTTTTGCACTAAGTGGCTCTGGGGGAAAGCGTCAGCTTGATGATGGGTAAGAACAGAACTGGTTCCACTGCTCCGGTTTCTCGTTGATCTGTCAGTGGGGTTTTTTCTCAACGACAGTAAAACGGGGGAGTAACTGATGGATAAATGGTCATATCTGATTGTGGGTTAATCCTTTATATTCAAATGTGAGTGTTGCTAGTGAGCCTCCTCTGGGGGGGCGTCAGCTGATGGCCCCCCAGAGGTGAGGGAGGGGAGGAGGGTGGTGCTGTTCCCTGGGGGGGTGGTGCTGTCACCAGGGGGGGCGTCGGGCAGCAGGGTGGTGCTGTTCCCTGGGGGGGTGGTGCTGTCACCAGGGGGGGCGTCGGGCAGCAGGGTGGTGCTGTTCCCTGGGGGGGTGGTGCTGTCACCAGGGGGGGCGTCGGGCAGCAGGGTGGTGCTGTTACCCGGGGGGGCGTCGGGGAGCAGGGTGGTGCTGTTACCCGGGGGGGCGTCGGGCAGCAGGGTGGTGCTGTTCCCTGGGAGGTTGGAAGTGTTCCGTGGGGGAATGGAGGTTGGATCCTGCAGGATGAAGGTGGAGGGGCCGCTGGACGAAGGACTGGCTTCAGATTGGGGGAGGGCAGAGGGGTCGGAGGAGTTGGACTCTGAGGACAGGTTGGAGGCGGGGGTGAAGACGGGGGAGTCGGAGAGTGTGTGTGGGAGGACGGGGGAGTCTGAGAATGTGTGTGTGAGGGGGGGGGAGGCGGGGACTGTGGGGGAGGGGGAAGGGGTCGGCCCGGGGGTGTGAGGGGGCGTCGGCTGCTGAGGATCCGAGCAAACTACATCCCCCTCGGACACGTACCACACCTCGTTGTGCCTGTTCAACAGCTTCAAGGGACTACACACACACACACACACACACACACGCACGCACACGCAGGAAAAAAACAAGTTTCAAAGTTGAGAAATTCCCGAAACAATAAAAAGTCATAAAAGCCCTTTCTCATAGGCCTCTTTCTCTATTTAGTGTAAATATTGTCTTTATTTTAAAAATGTTACGCTAGTTTGTATAATAAAGCTATTTTTTGCAATAGATTTTTTTTTTTAATAATGTTCTTCTAGTATCTGTATGTACCATTTATACAAAAGCAAATTCCCCGTATGTGTAAACCTACTTGGTGATGATCAGGATTATGATTGTGATGATGAAGTGTTTACCTGTCGTACCCCACTCCGTAGTGGTAGCTGCGGTTGTACGAGGCGCCCACCCTCCCCAGCTCTTTGGTCAGGAGGTGGGCGTGAAGCCGGGAGGTGACGGACAGCATCCAGCCCCCGTACCCCCGCACATACACATCCATCTCCGGCATCTCTGTGAAGTACAGCTACACACACACACACACACACACACACACACACACACACGCACGCACTCACGCACACGCACACGCACACACACACACACACACACACACACACACACACACACACACACACACACACACACACACACACACACACACAACATCAGCATCTAGGCGTTATGCATCACAGAAGACAACATGCTGCTCCACATACTCTCCACATGTGAACATCACCACCGCTAAGCTAAAAGAGGCTAATGTTGTGCTATAAAGGAACTACTGCACGGTCACATGACTTCACGTCACCACCGCTAAGCTAAAGGAGGCTAATGTTGGGCTATAAAGGAACTACAGCACGGTCACATGACTTCACGTCACCACCGCTAAGCTAAAGGAGGCTAATGTTGGGCTATAAAGGAACTACAGCACGGTCACATGACTTCACGTCACCACCGCTAAGCTAAAGGAGGCTAATGTTGGACTATAAAGGAACTACAGCACGGTCACATGACTTCACGTCACCACCGCTAAGCTAAAGGAGGCTAATGTTGGACTATAAAGGAACTACAGCAAAGTCACATGACTTCACGTCACCACCGCTAAGCTAAAGGAGGCTAATGTTGTGCTATAAAGGAGCTACAGCACGGTCACATGACTTCACGTCACCACCGCTAAGCTAAAGGAGGCTAATGTTGTGCTATAAAGGAGCTACAAGTGAGGAAATGCTGACTCATGTCAGGATTTAGGACTCATTCCTGCACATCTCTATCAGTTTGAGTGTCTGAATGTCTGAACCTTGTCATTGGTTGGCGCCGGCGGCTCTTCCTGATAGGCTGCTGGCAGCGGGAAGCTGAGGGTGTAGACGGCTGGTTCCCACATCCTGGTATCCTCCGGGATCTTCACCAGGACGGGGGCGGTCATCTCCATCTGGACTCCTGAGGACACACACACAGAAACACTGAACACACACACAGAAAAAGACTGAACACAGAAACACTGAACACGCACACAGAAACACTGAACACACTCCGAGAGACTGAACACACACACATCAAAACCTTGAACACACACACACACACCAGTGTTGGGCAAGTTACTTCCAAAATGTAATATATTACATATTACTTATTACTCTCTTTTGAAAGTAATAAGTTACATTACAAAATTACTGTCTCTGAAATGTAATGAGTTACACTACTTTAGTTACTTTTCTAGTTACTTTCACCAAAATAACCGCAAAAGAATGGCTAGGTATTTTAAATGCTAAAATGTAGTTTAGTGCAGCTCATTATACATCCAGTGAAGGGCGATGTGGTATAGCATAACAACTGTGTAGGCCTAACAACTTGTATAACACGGGTTAGTTGAATACTCGATTCTGATTGTAAATTCTTAACATGTGACACGTTGTTAATACAGTCGTACAGACCACTGTCAAGGACTATAATGAAGGTTGCTAAGGAGGATCAAGAAAGAGAAAGGAAAAGAGGTTAAAAGACGGAGTGCTGGACGTCAGATAAACCACCAGAAGAAGGCAGACAGGAAGTAAACACTAACAGGACACGGAATGGGCTCTGTAGTGTGTTTAGTATATGGCCGTGTGCAGGCCCAGTTCCAGAACAAAATGACTCAGGGTGAATCTGAGGTTACAGGGGGCGCAGCAGTAGTAGGTTTACATGAGCAATAGTGGCCGGCAACAGCAATGAAAAATAGCATTCATGGTCCCCAATGAACAGATTATGGCATTTGTTATGTTTTGAAACCAAGCAAGTGAGAACATTTCAAGTGAGTTAAAAGTGCAATCCTGTAATATTTCATACAGTCCAAAGTGGACTGTGGCAAAGAAAAGCACAACAGCTTCAAAGCTGTACTGATAAAACAAATGAGAACATATTGTAAATCAAGGCAAATATTATTTGAACCAGCTCATGGTTTGAAATGGCAAACATTGAAAAGCAAAAGTATTATTAAAACCATGTAGCCTACTAAACATCACCTTGGTCCCATCATATACTCTGGGAAGAGAGTATTTACTGTGCTTGAAAACTGGATCACATCATCATGTGAGGTTGACTTTGTGTGATCATTTCAGCTGCAACATTAGCTCGTTGATAAGCTTGGGATATGAGATATTTCTGTAGCCATTCATGGTGAAGGCATCTGTGCTATTGTATGCATTATTTTTGACCCAACATTTCTACAGGCAGGGCAGAATATGGCACTATTTTCACATATTCTAGCCCTTGTCTATTTGTATACCACGAGCTGCAAAATGACCACCTAACCCCACTGTACAGGCGGGTACTTGTTTAGATTTACCTGGGCAGGCTCTGTGTTGCCGTGGTATCCTGGCTCGCACCTGCGGGCCGCAGAGAGGCGGCGTAGTTTCGGGCAACGAAGAGTGCTGCTCCGGGGTTGAGGGCGGCGAGTCAGGCGGGAGTAAGCTAGTGTCCACAACGGAGGGTAACGTGATGTCCCCATCTGACCTGTTGCTGCAGTCTGCAGTAGATGCAGTGTTGCTAGCGTTTAGTGATGGTTGCTTTAACCATTTTCGTATAAATGATTATCCACAGATGTGTGTCACTGCTGTGGATCATTTGGAAATGATGCACGCGCAGCGGAGCAGGTCACGCGCAGCTGACACAATTTGTTGTTAGTATTTTTCGCTCCGTTCTCTTTGTGGAATAGAGGGTGAATAACATTCAACTGCCCCGAAGATCCCGACGCGAAGCCTGAAGGGTAAACACCAGGTTTACTAATCTACCCGCACAATGTGTCTGGTGTCGGAATGTCTCGCTGTGTTAGTACATTGTTAAAAAACAAAACACCATTTAATTTCGGGTTAAAATGTGTTGTAACTGCGTTACTGAGCATTGTAACGGGTAATATATTACCCACATTTCATTAGTAATGCGTTACATTACTTCGTTACAGCAAAAAGTAATATATTACTGTAACTGCGTTACTTTTGTAACGCGTTACACCCAACACTGACACACACACACACACACACACACACACACACACACACACACACACACACACACACACACACACACACACACACACATCAAAACCCTGAACACACACACAGAAACACTGAACACACTCCGAGAGACTGAACACACACACATCAAAACCCTGAACACACACACACACACACACACACACACACACACACACACACACACACACACACACACACACACACACACACACACACACACACACACACACACACACACACACACACACACACACACACACACACACACACACACACACACACACACACACACACACACACACAAACACTGAACACACACTCATAAAAACCCTGAACAAACTCTGAGAGACTGATGTAACACTACAGGATTTAAGAGGGTGTACGGCAGGTGAAAACTTTAACTTGAACTCTGACTTCTTTCAGAAGGGTTGATGGTTTTCACAATTCTGACTTTTTTTATTTTTATTATGACTTTTTACTCAAATTTCTGACTTTTCTCTAAATAATCGGACTTTTTTCTTAAAAAATTACTTTTTATTAAAATTATGACTTTTTTAATACAATTTCGGACTTTATCCTCAAAATTCTAACTTTTATAAAAATATGGACTTTTTTCTAAAACTTCTCACATTTTTCAGAATTCTGATTATTTTCAAAAGTCTGACTTTCCCCCAGAATTCTGAGATCAAACACAGAATTATGATACATTTGTTGATCCAGGCTCATATTCCTGACATTCGAGTCCAAGGTTTTTACTTTTTACCTTTACCCTGTCAACGCCTTTGAGGATACTCCGTTCACCCTTTCGCCCTCGCCCACCCTCCTGAAGATCGTGGAACACAAGAAGGAGATACAGAGGGCTGGCACCGATTCCTTCCTGGATTTCAAAGACCAGACTAAGGCGATACGCAGGGCTGGCAGCATGTCCTTTACCCCCGCTCCTCAACGACGCCCACCAAAATCACCAAAGCAGAGACGCGCACCATCTCCCCCGGCTTCATCACCATGCCTACCACAATCATCCAAACCAAAACAATCTGCAAACTGATATCTGCTGGGTCCAGGCTCAAGGGCGTATGGCACTCTCAACTCTTTCCAGGACATGCCCGGGCCCTGCCTGCCAGTAGCTTTGCCGATATCTGTGTTGATAGGTAATAGATTAAGAGCGGTGAATGATCTTAGATACAGGAAGCACTCAAACGTTTGTGTGAGTTTATCTAATGTAGCAGTGATTCCATGTCAGCCACAGCTTGTTACAAAAGACCTGA